>NC_046159.1:61536300-61653800 GCF_011064425.1 Rattus rattus
ATTTTTAAACTGAGTTTAGTTTATTCATGTGCATTCTTAGTGTTTAGCAAAAAGTGTCTCTGTAGTTAATAAGCAGAAGTGAAGGAGGCAGCAGAGAAGAGCACAAGGCAGAAAGTACAAATCTAGTGATCAGGTGTCCTCACGAGATGTCAGGAGACTGTGCCCCTAACAAAAAGGAGGCAAAAGGAGCCTAGATGCTCTGAAGTTGAGTGTGACTAAAGCCAGCCGGACTGCATAACAAGACCCTAACTCAAATCCTCACATACCTTCAAAAGCATTAAAGAAGAAAAATGAATTTGAAATGTTAGAAGGCTAAAGGCAAAAGCATGAAGCTGATGCAGTTTGAGAGGACAAAGCTGCAGCCCCAGTGGAGCCAGTGCACTCATTTGTGGTTCAGACTGAACTGCAACTTCAGTGAGCTTCACTAAACAAGTGATTGATCAAGCAAGATCATCCTGGCCAATCATTGTAGAAACACAAACACATTACCTGAAGATTCTCCTGTCAGCCATTCAACTCTGCAGTTTGCCTTCAAGGAAAAGGCAGGCTGGTGAGGAGCAGGAGGATGCATTCCCAGTTCTGAGCAGAGACAGATGTTGGTGATTGTGGCCTGTTCTCCATATGTGCTTTCCTGATTCCACATGCCTTCAAATTAGAGCCACATTGGTCAGAAGCTTGGACCCGAGCAATTGGATCAAACTGTTGATGGTCTGCTTCTGCCGTGAAGAATGAAGCTGAGGACAGGGAACAGGAAGGCTTTGGTAGCTTTGTTTTGGATGGGAGGGCAGTAAGCGCCGGTCCATTTTTCAGGTCTTGTCTCCACACACAGATCATCTTTACTTTCTGGGTAGGTTTTTATTATCTGACGGCTCTAAAAAGTTAAGATTGCACTTTGAACTCACTAAACTGCTCAAGCATTGATCATTACCCACACCATGTCTGATGGAGAGCCCACTCCAGCTTGCTTTTCTAACTTTACATCCGACCCTGTCACTGCTGACTTTTGCTTCCTTGCAGCCCCCTAAGAATGCATAACAGCTTTATTACTTAATTTCCTTCTGATTTTTATCTTGTCTTTTTCAAAAATATGTTTCTCCTTTGAAGTGTTTAAGGATAGCAGGGTTTTCTTAAGTTGAATACCCTTGGCTTCCACCCTGGATGCAGCATGCTGCTTTACTACTTACTGTCTTTGGCTCTCCACAGATAGGGCTTACTTAAGTTTGCATGCAACGTTGTGTTCCTAAAACACCAGAAAGGGAAAGTGAAGGATACTTTTGTGTCCAAGTGAGAAGGCAGCATTGTAGTGTGCTTCTCAGGCCCAGAAGAGAGAGCAAGAAAATAAATTTGACCTCGAGTCATCTCATGTTGTGATTTTTCTGGGCCCATAGCTCCAGTGCTAGACTTTTCATCAAAAGATATTTCCGAGTGCATATGGCCAACTATACCCACCTCAAGAAGTTACAGTTCCTGTCTGGGTCTCACCTCGATGTCCATCATTCCTGTCTTTCATGTTAATAGGCCAGATGGATAGAGAAGCTGCTGCTCTATCACCTGGTGGGTATTCTTGGCTCTCATCGGTGCCCATATTGGGTCTCTATGACATTTCACATTGCCTCCAGCTCTCTTGCCTTCTGTCATATAATGTGCACGAGTACTAAGTATGGTAACTATTAGATAGTGCCAGTACTAGGCAAAATAAGCACTAGGGACCATAAATAAGTACTGGATAGCATGAGAACTAGGTAGTAAGTACTAAGTAAGGATAGAGAGAAAAGATTCATCTTAGTGAACCTTCAACTGCTTTGAGCTTGCAGAGTACTGCCACTTGAGAAAAGAAGATGGGAGTTTCTATAAAATCAAGGATATTCTTACCACCCAAGCCTGGAGACACCCTGGACATTTGTGCTAAAGAAAGAAACTTAAGTTTACCCAAAGCCTGTGAGACTACCACCTACATTTACAGATTTAATGTAAACAAGAAGCTTACTCAAGGAGTTTTATAAGGCATAATCTGGGCCTTCCTATGCCACCACAAACCTATGGACTTGGGGTCTCTTAGAAATGGAAGCAAGGAAGCCAAAGTTGGAAACAGTTACAGCCTGGGTTCTCTCTCAGCTAGGGGTAGAAGGGAGTGGTGGGGGTTGTCTACAGGAACCCTCGGCTGTGGTTCTCAGTCCTGCTCAGGTCTTGTTAGTGTGACAATCCTGAGTTTATCAGTAGTCACCAATTTATATCTCAGCTCTTTTGGGTTCATGGCTGTATTGGTGGGAGTGTTCTTGAACCACTCATCACATGCTGTCTTAAACCCAAGCAGGGACAGCAGGGACACTTTAGGTGCACCTTGCCTTTGCCTCATTCCCATGCCCAGCAGGACTACCACGTCCTTCACTACATCGGGTTTCCACATTGGTATGGTGTCGACATAAATCACATTTCCCGCCGCTATCTGCTAGTGAGTGGAAGATGGCCAAGGCAACCACAGCACAGATGTCAGTTAGGAAAATTACACCCAACCTGAAAGCGCTGGCAGTGGAGACTTTGTTTATGAAAATTGGGAAAGCTCTCCCCTCACAGCCACTGACATCCCTGATTTATTGTTTCTCTGCTGAAAATTATCCAAAGATGTTTTTCAGACATGAGCTGGTGAAAGCTGACTATTGAGGGTGGAGGAGAGTAAAGTGCCCTCATGTCTGTGAATTGCTGTCAGCTGTAGCATCTTTTTAACAGTACAGTTCTTTTTTGTGTGTCTGGAAAACCAGCCATGGGGCTAAAATGACTCATAATGCTAAAGAATAATGTATCCGACCCATTGTCAGGAAGCTTATTTTCATCCTGCTGCCATGGCTAACCTAAAATGGTCCTTCGTCCAGTGGCCTAGCTGCTGTGAACCTCAGTTTCTGTATATGCAGCTGTGGATTTTTTTAAAATGCTGCTTCCAAACACCTGAGAGTTGAAGTTACAGTGAATGTAACTCCAGATCAGCCATCAGAGCTTAAATAATACATTTTGTAAGTCAGATAGATAACAAAATTCAAAATTTGCATGACTTAAAGATTACAATTTTAATGTAATGTTTAATATATCAATTAAAACAATTTACCTTTTCCATATATAAATTATAGAGTACTTAATTTTTCTTAAAGTGATTATGAGAAAATGTCATTTATTGACTAATCTAGCTGTAATATTTTATTGTTGTTTGAAGGTCAATATTATGTTAAAGGATTAATCTAAAGAGTCAAGTTAGGACCCAGCAGGAGAATCGCAAGTTCAAGGTCAGCCTGGGCTACTTAGAGAGCCCTTGTCTCAGTGATTATGGTGATAACAGCAACCAAAAATTAAAGCAACAAAGTCAAATCCACTTGCTTGACGTTTTTATGAGTATTAAATTTTTCCACTGGGGTTCCTGTGCTCATTCCGATGGTTGGCTGCAAGCATCAACATCTGTATTTGTCAGATTCTGACAGAGCCTCTCAGAAGACAGCTATACCAAACTCCTGTCAGCAAGCACTTCGTGGCATCAGCAATGGTGTCTGGGTTTGGTGGCTGCATATGGGATGGATCCCAGGTAGGGCAGTCACTGGATGGCCTTTCCTTCAGTCCCTGTTCCACTCTTTGTTCCTTGAGATGGGTGTGTGGCCCCCTTCCTCAACCACATTTTCTGTATCCATTCCTCTGTTGAAGGACATCTGGGTTGTTTCCAGCCTCTGGCTATTATAAATAAGGTTGCTATGAACATAGTGGAGCATGTGTCCTTGTTATATGTTGGAGCATCTTTTAGGTATATGCCCAGGAATGGTATAGCTGGGTACTCAGGTAGTACTATGTCTAATTTTCTGAGGAATCTCCAGATCGATTTCCAATGGGACTCAATGGAGGATTTAGGGGAAGGACTGAAGAAGCTGAAGAGGTCTGTAACCCTATAGAAAGAACAAGAGTATCAACCAACCAGAACCCCCAGAGCTCCCAGGGACTAAACCACCAACCAAAGAATACACATGGAGGGACCCATGACTCCAGCTGCATATGTAGCAGAGAATGGCCTTATCTGGCATCAGTGGGAGGGAAGACCCTTGGTCCTGTGAAGTCTTCATGTCCCAGCATAGGGGAATGTAGGGCAATGAGACAAGAGGGAGTGTATGAGTGGGTGGGTGGGTGGGGTAGCCCCCTCATAGAAGCAAGGGGTTGGGGTGATGGGATATGGGGTTTGTGGAGGGGAAACTGGGAAGTGGGATAACATTTGAAATGTAAAAACATAAAATAAATTTATAAGAAGAAAAGCACTTTAACATACACACTACACCAAAACTAAAGAAAATAAAAACTAATTTTTAAAATTTTCAAATTTAATTTCTTAAAGAAAAGGTATTTGTGCAAATATTTCTCCAAAATTGTAGTATAGATATGAATAATTTTAATACTAATGAATAAAAATTGGCGGAATGTAAATATTTACTTTCCCGTTGTCAGTTTTGAAAAAAAAACTAAAGATACAGAAAGACTGCTTATTTCTTCCTATTGTGTATTTAGTGTTTAGAGGAACTTTAATTATCTGGGGTTTTTCCAGTCCAACATTGGATATTTTGTGCTTTTTTTCCCCTGTCTCTGGTAATTTTTAGCTTTGTTGGTGCCTCTGATCTACCCATGAGTATTGCGTCAACAGAAGCAGAATCTCGCCTTTAACCGTCTGAGGATGAGACCTAAGTTCATCATCATCTCAGCCTTCCTTCTTTTCTACATCTGCTTGAGAATCCCAATCCATAACAATACACGTATTACAGCTTACCTTAGAAACTTACTTAAAATTTTAAAATATTTTATTTTTCTATTCTTCATATGTTCTGCTTGTCACAGATACTCCATAGCAAGCAAAACTTAGCAATGTGTGTCCAGCTGTCGTGGCTCTTAGGGAGACCTGTTCATTTGTCCAAGCCAGCCAGAGTGCCAGGACGGGCACAGGTGTGCATTTCCTTTCTTGACCCTGCCTGCAAGGAAGAGCTGATGTTTCATATTGGGCCCAAAGGCAGGTCAAAATACCAGCTAGGCCCAAAACCATCAGGTGTGGGGAGTCTCACAGGAACTGACAGTTGACCTGTTCTGACCTCAGCTATTTGCTTGAGGCCCACACTAGGGAGAACAGTCCACTTCCAGCAGTTACAAATAAAACGTCAAAACTCATCAAGAAACATCCACACAGACACACCCAGGACCATGTTAGACTAGTTGTCAAGGCAACCAGTGGCCCAGTCCAGTTATGGAAAATTTACTACCACAGTGAGTAAGATGAAAACACTTCCAAACTGTGTATCAATCATGTACACACAGTGTTCACTGTTTCAGCAGAAGGCAACATGAACCTAGACACCAGCAGTCTTGTGGCTTCCACTGGCTGCTGCCCATTTCTTTTCTGTAACTGGCTTTTGGGGGCTGAGTGTAGTTAACTTTTCAGGTCCAGTACAGACAACCAGGAAGGAGTTCCTCATTTTGTGTCTAAGAAGGAGTTTATATGAGATTGCTGTGACTAGGAGTTTCTTTGTGATGAACTCCCTAATAGTTATAGGTTTGAGCCTCTCAATATATCTTACTAGCCAGACTTTCTGCCTACTCTGTTTTTCTGTTTTAGTCAATTGTGTTTTTCTAAGATTTTGTTTCTTGTACCTAGATTCCCTAATCCTTTGGTACAAACTCATTTCTTCCTGGCGTGTCTTTAATATTTTTAGGATCTGTAGTTAGACACTTTCTTTCCATTCCTAGCCTTGAGTATTTTTGCCTTTTAGCCCATTGCTGACACTTGTCTTCTCAGAGGCCCATTTTTGGCTGTTGATGTCTCTGATCTGTAGTTGCTTTAACAGCACAGCAGCAGCAGCAGCAGCAGCAGCAGCAGCAGCAGCAGCAGCAGCAGCAGCAGCAGCAGCAGGATCTTGTGTTACCCTTTTAGAAGGAGACCCAGCTCCATCATCTTCCTTCTTTCTTTTCTACATCTGCATTTGGGGCCTTGAGTTTCTTGAGGCTCTGCCAAAGTTTCACAGGTCACATTTTCCATAGCATTCAGTTTCATGTATTTTCTGATCTCTATCTTCTTCATTCATTAGCATTTACCAGGGATTGCTTTCCATTGTGGGTTTTATAAACTCATCATCCTTAAAAATAGGTATTATCTGCTTTGAACAGTTTAAGATTCACAGAAAAACTGAAAAGTAGATAGATACCGCTTATATCTCCTGCTTCCTAGAGGTGTAGGTCTGCCTTGCCTTCTACCCATACCCACAGCAATGGTGCTCTCCTTAAAAGTGACAAAGCTGCACCCACACTCCCACCACTGACGCTCTGGCAGCACTTGGGACAAGCATACAGTCAGTCCCATCACTCTATAATACATGCTGTTTGCATTGCCCCGAAGTCCCACTACACCTATTCCTCATCACTGCCCAGCACAGAGCCGTGGGCTTTCTTCTTGTCTGTGTATTTCCTAATGTCCTATAGGTCCAGTCATATAGTGTGTAGTCTTTTTAGATTGGCTTTTTTTTTCGTCTAGCAATATGCATTTTAATTTCTCTCATGTCTTTTCTTGGTTTAATGGCTCATTTCTCTTTAATGAGCCGAATACAGTTTCTTTGTCAGGGTGTACCACATTTGCTCACTCATCTGTGGAAGAGCATCTTTGCGCTTCACGTTGTGGCGGTTATGAATAGGGTGCTGTAAATATCCCCATGCAGGGTTTGTGTGGCTATAAGGGTTTTTTCTTTGTTTCTTTCATGTTCGTTCATTTTTAAGACAGGCTCTTCTATGTAGAGCAAACTTGGCCTTGAACTTAAAGAATACTCTTGCCTCAGCCTTTCAAGTGTTGGGATTTTAGGCATGTATCACTGTCACCAGCCTAAAATCTCAGCTTTTCTGGGTGAACACCAATGAGCATTATTGCCACATACCATGGTGAAAAGTTTTGTTTTGTATGAAGCTATCTTTTCCCTAAGCAGCAACTACTGTTTTGCATTCCTTCCACCAATAAAGGAGATTCCTACGGCTCTAGTTCATAGTATCTTAGGGGTGCTACTAGGTGTGTGAGAGTGTTCTTGTTTTAACTGTATCTTCCTGATGTCATATGAGTCTTTCCATCTGCCTATGTGACGTAGGGTCCCTTTTCAGTGATATTTCTATGAGGCTCCTCCTCCCGTTTTTCTGTTGGGTTGTTTTTCAGTATTCAGTTTTAAATATTTCTCGTATATTTTAGATAAGAGACCCTTATCAGATGTGGCTTTAATAAATATTTTCTCCAAATTTAGGACTTGGTTTTTCATTCTTCTGAGGATATTTAGCCTAGAACAGATTTTTAATTTCAGTAAAACCTTGCTTGTAAACTCTTTCTTTCATGGATCATGTCTTTAAGTTGTGTCTAAAATATCACTGCCGAGTCCAGGTGCATCTCGATTCTCTCCTAGTTTGTCTTCTAGGCATTTTCATTTAGAACTGTTACAGGTAATATTTACTAACTTACTTTAGTCTCTTATACTTTTCATATTCGTTTTAACATTCCTCTTAATATAGGCTGTTGCTGATTTTAAATTATCTGAATTTTTGTTTGCCTCGTTACTAAAAGATGAAAGAAATAATATTTTCTTTAATCATTTTATTAGTTACTTGTCTTGTTACTGTGACAAAATTCCTTAAAAAAATTCCTAAGCGTTCCTTTTGGCTTGCAGTGTGGGGATACAGTCCATTGTGGTGGGGAAGGCATAGCAACAGGGCTGCGGGCAGCTGCTCACATTGCATCTCTACTCAGGGAGTAGAGGGAGATGAATTCTGGGGCTGAACTTGCTTTCTTTTCATTCAGTCCCAGGTCCTAGTGACATATTTAAGGTGAGTCTCCTCACCTCATTTGGTCCAATATAGAAATTCCTTCATAGATATGACCAGAGACTTGTCTCCAATGTGATTATAGGTTTGTCACTGTGACAATCAATAGTAACCATCACAGGTATTGGATTCTAAATTACCAATTCTTTTCCTTGAGCATTTCAGAGGCACAGCTCCATTAGCTTTTAATGTCTATCATTCTATCATTTTCATTGCTAATGCCAATTTTACTGCTGCTTCTTTGAGGTGTTTTTTTTAATATTCTCTGTCTTTGATATTTTTTGTAATTTTATTCTAATGTACCCCATTATAAATCTCCCCCACAACTCTGTTCATGTGTACCTGTGAGTGTTTATGTGTGAGTGTGTTTTCCAAGTAAATTTTAAAATTTCTTGGAATCTTCCTTGGCATTCAAAGTTTGCATGTTTATACTGGCTTTGCTCACTATATCCTATGTATTCTGCCTTTCTGCTTCTATTTAGATATTTGCATCAGTCTACGTATTTTGTATGCATTAGTTTTCCAATTGACTAATCTTCTCTTCAGCTGTATCGATTCTACTCATAAATCTATCTGTTGTGTTTTTTTAGTTCTAACTCTTAAAGTAGTTTTTTCCATCATTGTAATAACAGAACACTTAGTGTAAATAATATAAAAGTTAAAAGTATTTGATCTTGGCTCACAGTTTCACAAGTCTAAGTCCACAATTATTTGATCCCAGTACTGTGCCTCAGTGATGAAGCAAAACATAATGGCAGAGAAGCCATAGTGGACGAGAAAAACAAAGACCCAGTGACTTCCTTCAATCAGGCTCATCTCTGAATACTGCCATTAAATTTTGCACTTCTTTGGATCCCAAATGATAGTAATAAATATTTGGTTAACTGTTGATGGGGGAAGGAATAAGCTCTTAAAATGAACACCAAACTTTAGATTATTTTTCCTGGTTTAACACTCAACCAGGGGTTTTTAGGTATATCAGGACTGGGGAAGAAATTAGACTTTCTTTCAGGAAAATTTAGACCCTGGTCCATACAAAGATTATGGACAGTATTGTTTCTTTGTTTTGTTGTTGTTTAATAGAATTGTGATAAAATGTAGTTACAAAGCCCCGCTTTCAGAGTACCAGCCGTAGGAACAGCATCACTTGTGTCTTAAGCAGTAAACACCTGTAGCACACAGTGTGACCCAACTTCTCCTTTGGCATTGTCATGGCTAGATTTACTCCCTTGACTTATCTTGCCAGGTTCTTGTCCCTCCCTAGTCCTTTTCCATCTTCTCTAAATTCTAAAAAGAAACCTAAGTGATATAAGATAATCTTTAAGTTTTGTCCCTACCTCCTTAAAAGGGCAAATTTCGCATCCAAAATAAGTTTTCCCTATTCAGATAATGTATTTGTTGAGTTTAAAGTAGCATTGTCTACTGAACCAGTAATATGAGCTAAGTATTGCAGAACAGTAATATAAACAAAGCTCCTGCCCTCAAAAGATCATGGGTGCAGTGTTTGACTTTTACAGTCACCATCCAACACATGCATATAATACTGAGGATGGAGTCCATGGATTTCTCCATTTTAAGCAGGCAAGCACATTGGCCACTTGTATTTGTTTGGTTTGGTTTGGTTTGGTTTGGTTTGGTTTGGTTTGGTTTGGTTTGGTTTGGTTTTCATTGTAAGAAATTACCTAGAAGAGAACTTACGGGCTTATAGTTTCAGGAGTTTTCACTCCTCAAAAATGGGAATGACACAGCTCAGATCCCAGCCATGATGCAAGCTGGAAGAGCCCTTCTCATGGCAGTAAAGAGAAGTAGAGGTAAGACTCACCCCTAATGGCTCTGCCAGCCAGGCTCCACCTCTCTCAAAGTGCCACCAGCTTAGAACCACTATTCAAATGCACAAGCCTGTCATGGACATTCCATACTGGAACCACAGCTCAAGATGATAATGTAATGGTAGGTAGGATGTTCTGACACAATTATTCATATAGTTCTGTGTGGAACATTCTTACCACATCTGGATACCTTCTGTCTGCCCAAACAAACATGTGTTCCACCTAGTTTGAGGCTATCCTACATAGAAGCAGGTGGTCCTGCTGCATACTGTATAGTGGGGTAGAAATCCAAGGTGAGGAAGATAGAGGAGTTAAGCTGAGAGGTCTCTACCTGATTTAGACCAGCTCTGTCTCAGCAGCTTCGGCGCTCTGTGTTTTATGCATAGGCTTCTTCATCAAATTCCTTTGAAGAAAAAGAAATCAGGGCCTGAAACTGAATTTTTAAATCAGTGTTCTTATACATCAACAAAGCATTTAGGTGTTATGTGGAGGCTCCTAAGAGCAGGCAGAAATTACCTTCTTCCTTTGCAAAAAGCAGTGTTGGGGTAACTGCAAGCAAGCTTGAAAAGGGAAAGATTTGTCTTACAAGAATCCTCAGAAGGAATGTCGGCGCTGTCAGATAGGATTGGCCAGACAGATTGTACTGTAAACTGCAACTGTAGCCCAGCCAGGGACCAATCAGAACTCCAGAAAGGATTTCTAAGCAGCCTGAGGCAAAGCCCCATGCCAACCATGGGATTGGTGAGGATCTGCAGTACCCATCGGGCTCTGCTTACTTCAGTCTCTCAGGTGGGCTTATAAAGTGATCTGTTTCACAATCTGAGCATCTGAGATACCTACAGCACGAGAAAGATAAACTAAAAAAGTAAATAAAAATAAAAATTAGGCTCTGTGAAATGGAGAATATGATACCCATGCAAGGGCTGGCATTGTTTGCTCACCTCAGTAAAGCCTAGCATTTGGGAGACTTCAGACAGAAGAAATCTAGAGTTCAAGACTAGCCAGGGCTACATCACACTCTCAGAGAAAAAAAAAGATAAAATATGTAAAAAGTATTCTTTTTAAAGTTTTTACATCTATATTTTTAGTTTTGATTTTGTGTGTATGTTAAGATACGTGTGTAGAGGACATCAGATCCCATAGAGCTGCAGCTCTCTGTGGCGAGTCACTTAACATGGGTACTAGAATTGTAAGTCAGGTCCTTGGCAAGAACAGTGAGCACTCTTAACCACTCGCTCTCATCTCTTCAGCCCAAGAAAGCGTTCCTGAACACAACCTTTGGGGTCTCTTATCCAAGATTTGGGGTTTAAGGTGAGAAAATGGGTCAGTTGTTTCTAGAAAAGGTTTCCAGAAAACTAGCTATTTTTTCCTGTGATACAGGCAGTACAGGCAAAAGGTGATGGCAAAGGAGTACCCAAGCTAACTTTTCTCCTTGATGCTCACAGCCCTTAAGCCTCCTTGATAGGACAAAGAGCCCTTCCTTGCACAAAATTCTGTTCATTTGTGATTTTCTCCTCTGACCTGCAGAAAACGGAAGTAAACTTTGTATTGCCCATCAAGCAGAGTCAAGCCTCCATATTCAAATCACTTCAGAATGTAGCAAAAGGCTACTTCTAAGCCAGTTTCGTTTCTGGTGGTGTTGTTTCAAGTTTCTAGAAGCTTCTATAAGACTCCACCCCAAAAGTGCAGGCTCTTTCTCTTAAGCATTGGCCCTGAGCCCCTTGAAGCTGCAGAAGACAGCTACTATCTTCTTATCTTGTCACCCTCCTGTCCCCACCCCTTCCAACTTCATCCCTGTTCCATACTTCCTTCACAGCTCTGAGATCTCTCTGGAATTTGTGGAGGTGAAGATTTAGGTCTGGGCAACCAGTTAAAAATATGAATTGCTACAGTGAACTCTGAGTGGCCTTTCAATTTGCTGACAGAAATTTACTCCATGTAGACCCCCCCCCCGAAAAAAAAGCAGGTAAGGTCATTTGGAGTTGAAACAAGCATGCTGTCGGTGTGTTTGAAAATGAAATTATAATTAACCTACTGATGGCTGTGAGGTGTTACCTTGAACTCTGTGTGGCCTCTTGGCACAGCGGCTGAACTTGCTTTATTGAATACCCAGAGACCTGAACAGGTGAAATCAGGATATGTCCGGGGCCAATTGTACTTTCAGAGAGAAGATTATATCTCTGTTAGTGCTGACTGTAAGAGGGCTGAGGATTAACTGAGCAGCACTAATCAGAAAATAAAGATGAGTTTTGACTGCCCACGCCTGTATGAATATACTGTGTGAAAACTGCTAAGTAAAATGACTCCACTTGCCTGTTCTGTGAATTTATTCCTGAAGTGAAGGCACCTAAGATTATTGAAGGTGGAAATCAAATAACATCTACATGCTTTAAAAAAGACAAAAAAAACACTGTTCTTATCATAGAGAACAGTGAGGTGCTTCCCGACTCTAAGTAGTCCATAGAGACCTGAGCTGGACAAATTTCTGGAAGTATTTCACATTGAGAGGAGCTAAGTGCCTGTATGGTGCAGAGTGATTGAGTTCCCAGTAAACTTTTCTCTCCCTTGTCCATAAAAATCATATTTTAAAATGAACATGTTGCTTGTCTCCTCAGATAGTCAACAAATCCAATAATGGTGCTCTAGATACCAATGATTAAGGGAACACCTTGCACAGTTCATTACCAGAGTCACTCCTGACACCTTGTCACTGCCTGAGATTGAGTTTGTCTTGTGCTTTGTCACATAGAACAAGAAAAGAACAGCACTATTCACTTGCAACTGTCATGCCTCTTTTCTCTAATTATGTTATGTCATCCCATGGCAAAGTCTTCTTTTATAAAAGCAGAAATTTGGGTCCCTCCTTGTTTTGGCTGAGAACATCCATTGTTAGACTAAACAAACTGTTTAGTTTCACTCTACACCTTTGACAGTCTGGCTAGAATGAAAGCTCCTGTTGGTCTAATAAACAAAGAATACTAATCTGAAATGGATTTTATTACTGGGTGAAATTCCTCTCTTCATAGCATCAAAATGATCTAAGTTTAAAGCTCTGCCTCATCACCAGTGTAAGAAACACTGAGGTTTTCTTTGAAAAGGAGTTCTGAGGCTGGAAATACATAGCTAAGTGGTGGATGCTTGAATGAGACCTGAGTTCAATTCCTAGCAAAGGCTTTTAAAATTTTAGTTCAGGCACACATGCAACAGCTTCTCAACTCCCTGGTGCCTCTTGGACCAGTATAGCAGAGTCAATGCCACCACCACCGCCCCCCCGACTCCCCCCACACCCTCCTGTTTGTGTCTTTCTCTCTGTCTCTGCCTCTGTCTGTATCTGTCTCTGTGTCTATCTCTCTCTGTCTCTCTGTCTCTGTCTTCCCCCGCCTGTATGTGTCTGTATGTGTCTCTGTGTGTGTGTGTGTGTGTGTGTGTGTGTGTGTGTGTGTGAGAGAGAGAGAGAGAGAGAGAGAGAGAGAGAGAGAGAGAGAGAGACTTGCTGAAGTGAGTGTCCTCACAAGAAGCCAGGAATCCATTGAGTCAGCATCCTTGTGTTAGGCTGCTGATTGAACATTCTTAACTACATGGGGAAATTTGTGTCTCTATAAAGAAAGCACTTTGTCTAGTGTGTTTCAACTCAGTCTGATATGCAAGCTCAGACATGGACTAGACCATCCAGCTATAAATAAGTAGGTGTGACAAGATCAGTGCAACATTGAAGAAACAGGCTGTCCAGTTCTCCCTTGGGGTCTTGTTTAGATACTAGTGGATCTCTGTTCTCTCTCTCTCTCTCTCTCTCTCTCTCTCTCTCTCTCTCTCTCTCTCTCTCTCTCTGGCATGAAGTGACTTAATGGTTTGAAGAGGCGATTCATCATCCTTGGGAAGGCCTAGCAGTAAGAGTATTAAGCAGTGGTCTCTGTCCACAGTCAGGAAGCTATAAGAAGTAACTGTACACATCTCTCCTTTGTCCCTTTTTAAAAGTCCTAGACCCCAGCCTGTGGAATGGTAAGAGAAACCTGTGCTCAAGATGCATCTCCCCCCCAGTTAAGCCTTTCTGAGAACACTCCCCAAACACACACAGAGGTGTACCTCACTAATTCCCAAGGTGTTTTCTTGTCTACTTACTGCTACCAAAGTAGCCTTGCTGAGATACAGGTCTAACTCATCACATCTCTACTCTGCCCCTCACGGTGCCCTCCTCAGGAGGGGGTGCTTTGTGAGATAAACAGACTCACTGGATTCAGGAGCAACAAGGTATTTAAGAAAGAGTGGTTTAACTGTGCTTGGAACAGTCACTGACTTTTGCCTACTTCAACTTCAGAAAGAAGGCAGCCTCGTTTAGCAACAAATCAAGGGTTGACTTCTGGGGAAGGCTTTTAGCCCTTCTGTACCTGCACCTTATTAGGGCATCTTCCCCAGTAGGCCCTGCTCCTTGTAGATACGTTTCTTGCCTTCCCTGGGTTATCCCCACACAGATAGGACAAAATCAAGTTTCTTCCTTTGAGAGAGAGAGAGAGAGAGAGAGAGAGAGAGAGAGAGAGAGAGAGAGAGAGAGAGAGAGAGAGAGAGAGGTGTGTGTGTGTGTGTGATTTCCCTTGCAAACATTAACTTGCCTTTTAAAGTCTGCCTGAGGGGTTGGGGATTTAGCTCAGTGGTAAAACGCTTGCCTAGCAAGCGCAAGGCCCTGGGTTCAGTCCCCAGCTCCAGAAAAAGAAAAAAAAAAAAAGAAAAAAAAGTCTGCCTGAGGGTTGTGCACCCCCACTTTGCCCATTAACACCATCAGGATGCTGTCATAGCACCTCAGGTGGACCATATCCACTTTCTGTGCCCTCCACTGGCTGTAGACTATGTAAGACAGACAGTGTTGTTTTACTATTTTGATATCTTTGTCTTGGTTCTTCACACACATTAGTGATTCCATGCTTGTTTGTTCACTACATAGACAAAGAAAGATTTTCATGTGTGTAATAGGGGAAGCAATAGGAACCCAGGTACCTTCTGATGGGGAAGGCGAAGCAAGGCATGGTAATGAGTATTTGCATTTTAAACTACCGGCTGAAGGTCTGGGTGCACACTGTTCTCAGCACTGAATCCGCCACTTTGGTGGGTACCTGGGTGTGAGAAGCTCTTCAGTTGGGTGTACATTATTGCTATAATCGATTGACTTAGACTCCGGAGCCAGTCATGCTGGAGAAGCCTGCAGGGCTTTACTTTCATCTCATACTTGCTCATTGACCATAGTGAGTTACAAAACACAGCCTTTTCTTTTTCATTAGTGTTTGCAGCATTTGGGACTAGACTTTAATAGAAGGGAATTAGTATTTTTGTCTAGTTTGTACTTTAACTCATTCTTTTGGAAATGACCACTTGTATAAAAATTAGCATAACAGAACAATATTACTATGTTCCTGTTTGGGTCAGACTTAGGACTCCCTCTCAACTGATCCTCAGCCCCTAAATATAGAAGCGCATCTCTGGAACTTAATCTGTCTCTTTTCCTGTCCTCAGTCCCAGTTATCCTCCTCTCCAGGGGTCTAGAAACAGCAGCAGAAGCAGTTTGGAAATCAACAGTGAGGACTACTTGTTTGTAGGAAAGAAACCCTGGACAAACTGACCAGAGTGCTGTGTGAGGTGCTGCTGGGTGGGTTCAGGGTCAGGCCAGTGAGGTAGTGAGAGAACAGACAGGGATTCTTCCACCCTATGCATTTTAACCCCTGCTGGTGACCTGAGGATTTTCTGAATGAATTATCATAATTGGATTTCATTCATAAAAGAGAACTTTCCCAGTGCACCAAATATGCTTTGCAATTGAGACAGGGAAAGAGAAAGAAACCCAACAGGAAATACATCTTTGTAAAGTGAAAAGGTGATGCACTGAGTCCGGCAAGCTCTGGGCACTTATCCAAGGTGACCTCTTCATAACCCTCTGGCACCTTGGCTCACCTTGCTTCACTACACAGCCAGACGTTTACCAGATGGGTTCACTTTCTTTCCTCCCTGATAAGGCAGGGAGGGACTGTGCCACACCCAGACCCATATCCAGTCTCCTTTCCTGTTTCCCCTGACCCTGGTCAGACACAATCCTGGGTGACAATGCTGCTAAAGCATAGGGTAAACCAGATCTGTCCTATCAGTGTGAGGGAGGGCACGGGGGAAGAAAAGCAAGAAGGCCAATGGGAGTGCAGCTTCACCTCTAGGTGACCTTGGCTGTGTGTGAAGCCACAAGAGGAATTGCCAGGACCTTGCAGCCTTTTCCTATCCAGCACTGCTTGGCTTACCTTGTCTATAGAGCAACTTTTATAGAGCACTTCAGCAAAATACAGTTCCCTGTGAGCTGCGTGTTCAAACCCAGAATGAACATGCAACTTTTCCCCATGGCAGCATTGCTTAGCACCAAATTTTATTACAAGGTATTCTTTTTTTCTAAAGTCACAAAAGTGGGTAGATTTGTCTTTCTGTAAGTTTACCACCACTGTCCCTTCCTTTCTCCTTCGTCCTCTTTCTTTTGTTTTCCTTCCCTTCCTACTCTCTTCCTTCATTAATCCCCTCCCTTTCTCTCTTCCTCCTTATTTCAATCCTTCCTTCTTTCATTCCTTCAGTCCATAAAACATCTTGGCCATGAAGCATTTGCTTTGACAAACCAACTCTTACCCTCCACTGCCCTTCCCCAAGGAGACGCTATTCAGCATGTATGCACTTCACCCCAGGGCTAGGTAATAGGCAAGACGCCCTGTAATCTTCCAGTCCTTGATGAAAATTTCTGAAAGAATGCAGAACAGTGTACAGAAAGAACACATCCACACAGTCAGTGGGGAAGATTTCTGAAATGCCTACTCTCGGCCTCAGTCCTGGCACTAGATCGCTCCCACCATATGCTTTGTTTTCCCCTCCCACAGTCAGGGGTGCACAGTACCGACTCTAGAGGGGGGTGCTCTGGAGAAGAGTAGTGCTCAAGCACTTTCACACTTGGAACCCTAGTGAGCTTTGCTGAAGCTTCCGATCTCTCCCTTCCATGCTGTCTGATGCACATAGAGATGAAGAAAGCGAGTCAAATGTCAACTTGAGATTCACTTAGAAGTGCCCTCCCTCCACACCGTCTAGGTGCAGCTTTGTTTTCTGACCACTGAATGCTGAAGATTGGTAACTACAAGACATCGGTATCTTCTGCTGATACTTTTTGAAGAAGAAACTGCTGATAAGAAAGCAATTTTGTTATCAACAGAGACTCCTAGTGAATTCTGGGTGGTGGCTGGGGGTAAAAGGGGCAGATGGGGGAATGACTCCACTATTGGTTTCTTCAAAATCTATGGTTTAATATGTCTCGAGAGTTCACATTCAGTTTTTTATTCTTTATTATTAGCAGTAGGAAACTGACACAGCCCACATCTCTCTGTAGAAGAAAAATGGTAGTCTTAGGAGACATATGGTCTAGAGCAGCCTGCTGGCCTTTGCTTAGGATCCTGTTTTATGATTCAGGGTAGGGTCCTCCCAGTGCCACATTTGCCAACCCATGGGTTTTAAATACTGCGAAGAGGAAGTCTCTCATTGCTGTGACCTTTAGAACCCAGGCTTCTGGAATGTTCAGTGGTCCAGAGCCTCCACAGGTTTATCTCTGTAGTCTTTGATCTTGAATACTCTACCTTGTTTTGCCAGATTAGAACAGGGCTGACAGGATGGCAAGGGAGGCCAGGGCGTATTTGGAGGTTCCCTGCCTGTGTCCATCCCTCACTCCCCCGATGGATGTAGTGTTGGGCTCTGCCATGCCTCTCAAACATGGTAACTTAACAGATCGCTACATAACTTTTCAAAGCTCTTTAAGGGCTCCTTCCTCCCTTGTTTACCATATGCCACTCTTCAAGGATTTACAGTGTTCGAGGCAAAAACTAAGTAGTGTATTTACATGTTATCTCAGGTCACTTTCCTGAGCCCATGTAAGATAAAATTATTAACATTTTACTGATGAGGAAATGGAAACTCAAAAAAGTTAAACAAGTTAGCCGCAGTCACACTAAGTAGCTAAGCAAGGTATCTAAGCCAGGCCTTCTGGAGCCTGAGATATGAGTGTACTGTTCTATGTCTACCTTTCCGTGACCTCATCCAGAATCTCAACTGACAGCTAGCTACTGCAGGTCCGGAACAGGAAATATTCAGATAACCATGGGCTCTGCCTTGAAGTTTCAGAGAGATGTCAGTAGTTCAGCCTTTACCTGAGTTTAGGTTTCTTACACATAAGAGATGAATTTCTGTGTAGCTTAAAGTAAATACAGGCAGCATCTGGCCTCTTTGAGACTTAGTATTTTGGGCAATTTTATAAAAATAAATAGGGACTGGAGAGATGGCTCAGCGGTTAAGAGCACTGACTGCTCTTCCAGAGGTCCTGAGTTCAATTCCCAGCAACCACACGGTGGCTCACAACCATCCGTAATGGGATCTGATGCCCTCATCTGGTGTGTCTGAAGACAGCTACAGTGTACTCATATACATTAAATAAATAATATTAAATAAAAAAACAAACAAACACAATGTTACCATAGTCTATACTAGAAATTTTACATTTTCACCTTTATTTTAGAATCTATAAAAATAGTAAGACTATAAAATTGAAGGAAAAGAAGAAACATCCTCTAGCTTACATAGCATCAAGCCGAAACAAGCCATTCGTATCTTGAGCTGGACATTTACTACATTTACCTTTCTGTTTACTTTTCTCTGCGTGACTGCAGGTAATATGTAATATCGCATTGTGTGTTCTCCAGATCTTGTGCATCACACATACGGCAACACTCTCTGCGCCTTAATATCATCTAGTTTTCCTGACATAATCTTCCTTATGTCAGTAGTTGAACCTTGCTATTCTTCTGTCCAAGAACATTTAAGTTCTTTTTGGTTTTGTTGTCACAGAAAGCACCTTGTTGAACATTTTCATTGTTTACCCATGCATGTGGATGTTTCCTAGGCATCTTCAAGCTTGGACTCCTTGGAAATATAATGATTTGTTTGTTGAGTCACCCACTTCTTGAGATATATGAGATGTTTTTATTGTGGGGGAAAGTGTGGAAATGTTCACAGTCAAAGAAGAGGGATGCAGGTGGCATCGGTGCAGGGTATGGAAGTGGCTCTGTCCATGTCCCATTTAGCAAGCAAAATGGGGGAATTAGCTCAGCAGATAGGACAGAGTTGGGTAAACCTGACAATTCTTCTTTGTTTGGTATACTAACCTTTTATATACATTCAGGGGTAGGCCCATTCTTTAATTCAGTGAAGGGAAATGAAATAGCTTATGCCCAGACTTCAGGTCTGCCAACTCCGTGGTGTCCCCAGCCAGCTGCTTCCAGCATCTTCCTGGCATTTGACTGTCAGAATGCTTTACTGTGATGCCTTTGGCGGGACCTGAGAAAGGCAGTGGGTTTTGTTTTGTTTTGTTTTCTTCACAGGAGTGGCTGGGTGCCTTGAGCCTGTACATTGTCTGAGCATTCTGCAGGATGTATAAAGTATTCGTTTACTGTAGTTAGTGGCTGTGGCTGTGACTTTATCTTCTTCTAGCTCGCTTTCCAGTGTAACAGGATAAGACCACTCCTGCCATTATGATTTACCATGCAGTAAACAATGAGGGCTTTTGGACTGCACTTTATGGAACTCTTTTATTCAAGCTCTCCTCCCAGCTCCTTTGGGAACAAATTGACAATTGATATTTCTCTTTTGGATTTCTCAGTGAATTCTGCATTCCTAGATTTAGTTTCTGTTTGTGATTTGGCTTATAAAATCCATGCTTTGGGGATGAGACTGGCTTGTATCCAGCAGAAAGTATTCTGCTTACTTGTCTGCCCAGGGGCAGGAAGGGAAGGATAGCATGGCTTGCCCCAGCTCAGTTGTTGTGCTCTTACTTTCCTCCAACCACATCAGTGTCTCTGTTCAAGGACTGAGAATCAATTTTGACCATGAAGCGTAGTCTCTTCCCAGCAACTCCTCTTCAGTCATGAAATGCTCAGGCCGCTCACTCATTCTCACTCTAGGACTCAGCTGCTTCATAGGGACAGTTTTGATCATCTATGGAGAAGGGCTTCCTGGACCCTGTGGGGTCCTCCCCTGCGTCCAATGCCAGTGTAACTGGGCCCACATCCAGATCACGTGTTGCTTCACTCTGGCTATTTGTATTCTCTGCATGCATGTTCTTTGATGCTCATTGTCTGAGCACTTGTCGTGTGAACATTACTGAGCTCCTTCCTGTCAGGCCCTCTTTTATGTGAATTTCACTTACTGATGCTTTTTGTATTGCTAATTTTCCATAAGTGTATATTAAATTAACTCCATGTGTATTCAAGGGTGTATTCAAACTTGCAGGAGGTAGGAAAGCTGCACAATGAGTTATCTCTGCCAACTCTCAACTATTATGCAGCAAGAAGGCTGCTTTACCAGTGCTTGCGAGCCTACTGTAACTCCTGTCCCAGAGGTAATGTCACTTCCTTCTGCACCTCCTATGCACACTGTCTATCAAAACTGATTCAGTGTGAGTGCAGCCTATGGGCTACTATTATTATCATGCCTTTAACGTAAAGGATTCTGTTGCCTGGCTCCTCCAGCGTGGGCAATTTAGTTGGCAGGTCCAGGGAATCTGGCTGGACTGCCCTGGGCCTCCTAACCAAAGACTACAGCTACTCAAACCTTCTGATCCCCTGCACACTTGATCCTATTGAGCTTTTACTCAGAGAGCTGCCCATGAGCACACATTCTTTTCCTTTCTAGGCAGTGGTAGAAACCCAAGAAAAGCAATTAGTCTGGCCTAGAGATGTGCTTTTGTTGTTGTTTTGGTTTTGAACTTTTGATTATTTTATTTTGAGACAGAATCTGATATAGTTCTGCCCAGGCTGGCTTCAGCTCTGCTCTGTCGTAGAGAATAGCCTTGAACTCTTGATCCCCCTACCTCCTAAATTAGATGAGAGCCCTGAGCCACCACTTCGGCTTAGAAGTGGTTCTTGGTCCTCAGATTAAATGTTTTTCAGTCATTTTTTCCATTCCTCCATACTCTGTTATCGTATGGAAGAAACATTCTGATTTTCTGACTAGTGGGTTATTTAAGTATGAGATAGGCAATGAGGATGAGGATATATATGTCCTGTTTCTATCTCTGCCATCACCTGCTTCTGTATGTGTTACAATTACTGCAACCTTGTTGACACCTGTCATACAGTGAGAATGTGATGTAACAGGAGGCCATTAGCTATGCTAAGTAATAAGCCTAAAACTTGCATCTCATTTAGAGAGCCACAGAAGAACCCTGGCAAAGTTAATTTTTAATGATTTAGTTGAGCTAGTAAGACTCTGAAAACCTTGTATAAAACACTGGAAATTTGTTGGCAAAGAGAACGGTCGGTACTTCATGATCTCAAGCTTCAAATCCACAAAGGTCTGGTTTGCAGAGAATTGTGCAGTACTCACTTCTGTTGCTTGCTCATCAAGTCCTATCCTGAAGGTTCCAGGAAAGCACATGGCCTCGGGGTAACAAGCACCTGTTAACAGGTTGTACCTCTAAGACTGGAGCCACCTGCATCTCACACTGGAGGTGTGTGTGCAGAAATGAGTCAAGTATACAAGAGGTATTTCTTATTTGACAGCAAGTTACAGGCAGTGGTCCCTAAGGTCTTTTCCAAGTCTCAAAACTGATCATATCTTTTGAGTGAACAGACTCTTTCCAACCCTCATTTTTGTGATCCTAAAATATCTCTAATAATTCCAAAACGTTTTTAAAATCCTTTATAAGGGTGGATGAGGCATATGGCATTGTTTTTCACCGTGGCAGACTAGGTCTCTAAGGCTAGTGTGTCACATGTTCCCGGGAGGGCGAGCTCCAAGCACACTTACTCTCTTCCCTCCTCCAGGCACATCTGCCATGCTCTTTTTCCTCCTTCTAAGTGATTTTTTTTTTTTTATTTCTTTGGATCTTTACAGGTGGTAGCAATTTTGGTTCATCTGACTTGATGGTATGAAATTCTAAATAGTTGGGGTCATTTGAAATGATTACTGTAGCTTTGTGCTCTGGAAGCCTGGGGGTGTGTTCGGAGCTGCTTAGTTTATAGTCCTTGTCAACATCGGCTTCGTCTTCTCATCTCGAACAGACAGCGGAGGGGTCACATGATGGATGTCACGCAGCATTACAGCAGTCTCTAAACTGTCTCTCGTCTAGAGAGAAGAATTCCATAGATTATCACCAGACAAAAGTGAGGCTCCCATGTTGTGGGGTATTCTCTGTGGGAAAGCCCTTTGGGATGCACTCTTGTGTGTGGGAATTTCTTCACCTCACCCCCTTCCCCAGGATTAAGTTACCAAGAATTGCAGCTATTACAAGGGAATTGCCAGGATTTTCTCTGTTCTCTTATCAAATGATCTAGATGGCTTTTTTTTTCCTTCTCCCATCTACTTGCTGAAATCTGTTGGAGTCTGTGCTGTCTATGAGATTTTCTTCCCATTACACTTGCAGGGTGTTTGAAATCCTGTCTAGATTATTGGCCATGGGATAGGCAAAGGGGTTCTTTATCTTTGAACTTGATGTTTGTGGTGACATTTTTTAAAAACAATTTTATGATTTTACAGAGATTGTATTCATGATTCTCTATACAATCAAAACTGTTGGTTTTCCCATAGGCTAGCTTCAAAGTGTCAACTTTTTACAGTAGGCCACCATTCTTTCCTAGCACTGTAGTCAGCCCTACCTCACCTGTGATGTTGTTCCAAAGGCAGTGGGGCCCACACGTCATCACCTTCCTCTCAGATGTGCACACACGGCTTCTCGCCAGATATCTATGCTTGCATGATATGCAATTAAAGTGCTCTTTTATTGATATATATATATGTATATATATATATATATATATATATATATATATAAACATGGGGAAGAATATAACGTCTGCAAAGACAACACAATGGCATATTGGGCTGACGCTAGCTGGGGCTCCATTGCTCAGGTAAACCTTGGGCTGCAGCAGCCAGCATTCCCAAGCATTGTCAATGGGATGCCAGCCACTGTGGAAAACAGCTTAGCAGTTCCTTATGCAACTCATAAACCAACCTTAAAACCACTACAAAACCCTTAGTCCGCAGACACTTGGAAAATAATGTTTACAACAACTGTATTCCTAACTGTAAAAACTGAACCATCTTCCAAGTCCACCCTAGAAAGATACATAAGTTGTATTATATTTTTAAACAATGGGATTCTACCCTCCAATAAAAAAGAAATAGCTGCTGATAGATAAAACAATATGATCGCATTTCTAAGACAGTATATGGAACAACAAATATTAAGAAAGGTTTATTTCATAATCTTGCCTGTGTTAAATCTTGCAGTAAGTGACTATAATTGTTATAGATCAAGAAAATCTTGTCTACGTGGGGAAAATCAAAACAGTGGCTGCTACCAAAGAGTTGGGAATGATAGCAAAAAAAACCTGTTCTCACAGAAGTTTTGATTATAACCGAACGTGCATTTGTCAGAATTTATCTCAATTGTACACTTAAGAATTGAGCGTTTCATTATTTGTAAATTTGACCCACAAATAAAAAGTAGAACTACAAAAGAATATTGAAAGGACTTGATATATGTGATGAAATTGATAATAATTTGGGTGTGTGAGAGAGATCAAGAAAGGATAAGTGTATACGTTATAGAATAGATGAAATGATATGTACACTGCAAAAGCTAGGTATTGTGCTGTACAGTTATTGTTAAGTCGTTCCACTTCTACCTCCAAAACCAAGTAAGCTAGACATGCTGGCATACGGAAGGTAGATGCATGAGGGTCAGGAATTCAAGGTTATCCACAGCTACATAGCAAGTCTCAGGCCAGCCTGGGCTACCTACACCCAAATCAGAAAAAAAAAAAATTGCCCAGCATTTCTGTATGTTTAAAAATATTTGAAAAATGTTGATGGTGGCATGAGCTGTGAAATAGTAACACTCACAATGACAAGAAAAGCAGAATCTCTACGCACCGAGGCCTTCCAACACCAGCTTTCATCATTGTTTCTCAGTTAGTCTGACAGACAGCATTCTTTGGTCACCTGCTCTGGGCTCAAGATAGATATAAACCTGTCCAAGCAGGGCACTTTTACCTACACAAATCTAACAGATGCACTGCACACAGCCCACTTAATATTACTAAAAAAGCCTGTGAAGTTTTAGGGAATGAACCAGCTTCCAGCTTTAAAAAAAACAAACAAACAAAAAAACAAATAACTTTCAGGCATGAAGTTCCCAGGTGGAACCCACTGAGATGTTTCCATGCCCGTTTCAGGGCTGCTACTCAAGGACCTGGAATGCAAGGACCAGAAAACTTCTGTTACTTTGTACTATCCTGTGGTGCAGCGTAGTCTAGGGTGACTAGCTCAGGCCTGAGGAGATGGGTGATTTGAGGTGAACTAACTCCTCTTTGATCTCCATGGGGCAAAGGAGAAGATGCTTTCTCATTGATCTTCTTCCTCCAGTCTTCCCTACTGCAGACTTCATAAGCCACCTCCATTAGGATCTTGAGGAGCTGACAGACATGTAATTCAAGCTTTGTGCGTTAACAGGCCTTGTTAGCACATTGCATTCAGCTGCTGGTAAACATCAGACTATGTAGCCTTTGATTTAATGACCTCCAGACTGACAGTGGTTTTTCATGCTGCTAAGCTTGAGTTTACTCAGTATCAACTAGTATTAATGATTAAATCTCAGCTCTAAAGCACATGGCATTTATCCAATTCTAAGATAGTCAGAAATTAAATGTAGGGAAGAAAAAGGTTATTCTGAGAACCAAGAAGATAGCCCAATCCTCGGTTGAGGAACAAAACAACTTTAGTCAAGCTGAGCCTTTCCTAAGGAAGATGTGTTTCCTTCATGTGTTTAGGTTGTGTGACTTCTGAAAGATGGGAGAGATTTTGCACACATTACTCTCAGATGTGGTAAGTCCACGGTGGCAGGCCTCTCTCACATAAAGACACTGAGTGCTTCCTGCTACACTGGGCCTGCGCTGTGTTTCAAATGCAGTTTTCATTTATGGATAGAAAGCGCCTCCCCACTGTCATCTTGTTCTTACCCTCAGGTGTGATGGGGCAGGAGGATGTCAGCCTAGGAGCAGGACTGTTTAAGTAGAACAAAGGGTAGTAGATTACTTTGGCCCAGATCCTATGTTCCTGGTCCTAGAATAAATGGATTCCAGGTACTTTAGCCTGATTGTGGCCATAGAGGCATACACAGTACTGTGCAGATATGTACAGAAGCATTCAGTAAGTAAGCTAATGGCTGGAATATTGCTGAGGAAGCTTCTCTTTGGTTCAGATAATCAGTTTTGAACTATACTTATGTCTTCATCATCTGTATTCTCCTTTTAACAGATATGACAATGTCCAGAGAAGTGTGATCTGCCCCCATCAGGGCTAAGACAGAGGTTGAACTCCAATCTTTTAATTCCTCTAGTTGGGTTTTATCATGCAGCCTCAAAGGAATGGCTATAGAGATCATTTCCTGGATTTTCTCTGAACTGAAATTGCTTAACCATATAGCTTTATAGTGTCTTAGATGCTGTATTAGTCTGTGGCTGGCAGAACAAGCTACCACAAATGACTTTTCTAATGGCTCTAGATCAAAATCAAGATGTTACTAGGACTGTTTTTTGCTCTGTCCAGTCTTGAAAGAGAGCCTTTCCTGGCCTCTGTCAACTTCTGGTGGCTCTAGAGGCTCCTTACTGGTGCCTGTGGTAAATAAGAATGATCCCAATAAATCTATGTATATGATTGCTTGGTCATCAGCGAGTGGCATTATTTGAGAAGGATTAGGAAGTGTGGCCTTGTTTCAGTCTGTGGCTTTGTTAAAGGAAGTATATCCCTGGAGGTGTGGGATTTGAGGTTTCGAAAGTTCATATCAGGAACCCTCCTTTCTCCCCCCCCACCTTCTTTCTCCCTCCCTCCCTCAGTCCCATCTCCTCTCTCTCTCTCTCTCTCTCTCTCTCTCTCTCTCTCTCTCTCTCTCTCTCTCTCTCCGTCCCCCCCTCTCTCCTTATATTTGAACATTGTTCCCTGGTTGATAGGCCTCTTTGGGGACGGATTAGGAGGTGATACCTTGTTGGAGGAGCTGTGTCATTGGAACTGGGCTTTGAAGTTTCAAAAGACCATACCAGGCCTCTGTCTCTCTGTTTATCTCTGCTCTCACCACCACCACCACACATCTCCCCTGCATGTGGATCAGGATGTAGCTCTCAGCTACTTCTTTAGCACCACCTTCCTGGCACTATGCTCTTTGCCACAATGATGGTGGACTACACTCTGAGGCTGTAAGCCGACCCCCAATTAAATGCTTTCTTTTATAAGAGTTGCCTTGGTCATGGCTTCTTTTCACAGCAATAGAACAGTAACTAAGATAGTACCTTACCTAGCCCCTGCCTCTGTCTGTACTTTTTCCCCCATCTCATATGAGATTTGTCATTCAATTAGGGACCAGTTGACTTACCCATAATGATGTGATCTCCAAATCCTTAACTAAATTATTTCTTCAGAGATCCTTTTTCTATAAAAAAGATAGTCACGAACAATGGATGTACTTAAACGTGTCTTCTGAATCAGCATTCAACCCACTATACTCCACCCTCTGTTCCACAAAGCTCACATCTATCTCATGGGCAAAACATACTCATCATTTTCTATCACGTCAAGAAATCAGAACCCATTGTTGTAGTAGCTCTAAGTTTAATGTCTCACCTAAATATACCAGTTTCATCCTACCAAAAGGTTCCTTGTTTTATTATTTAATAATTCCAGATCATCTATACCATGTATGCTGAGAATTTAGATGTAGTCTATCTTGGTGCAAAAGCTCTCTCTATCTGTGATAAGCAGATCGCCTATGTCCAAAATATGAGGGGATAGAGTAGAGGAGACATTTCTCATAAAGAGACTATGAGGGAATTAGAGTTCTATTAAATTAGGGAATTGAAAATCACCAACCAAGGAAATTTAAATGCAGCACTACAAGTTCCCTTGGGTCTCAGAGTCTAGAGTCAATTTTTGAAACCCTTGGCTCTGTCTTTTGTACCCATGGCTCTGTCTTTGTGCCTGTGTCAGCTCCTTCAGCTTCTACTCTGATACCCATGTCTCTGTCTTACATATTTGTAGCACATACTTGCAAGAAAGTCAGCTTTCTGCTTATAGAATATTGAAGATCAGCATTCTTTCTTTGCTTTGACATACCTCTGTCCCCCTCAGTCCAAGCTGGCAGTGTTTCTTTTGCTACATCATAGAAAACATTGAGTCCCACATCACAAGGATCTACACTATGAGAGAACAAGGGCTCTATAGCTCTTTCTTGGCTGTCCTATATTTATTCATGACCTCTGCTGAGATGGCTTAGTGAATTGAGAGTTCTTAGCACATTTCCAACCCAGCAGTTTGTCCACACACACACACACACACACACACACACACACACACACACACACACACACACACACACACACACACACATTTTGCTTGGTAGTTCTACTTTCTACTCAGCTATGGAGCACACAATTCAGCCACATTTTCTCCTTCTCTGTAATATGGGTCACCTTATCTTCAGTCTCCCTCTGAGGCATCATCAGAAACAACTTTAATGTCTGAATTTATGCACCACTGTGGTCCAAATGAAACATCCATTTCCTACGGCAATGGAGACTTTATTTGTCATGTTTCTTCTGAATATTTGATCCAGTTTCAAAGTTTCCTTTAATACTTCTCTCTCCCAAGAGTCTCTAGTAGTAGTGTAGGTATTTTTCAGTCATTTGACCCAAAAGCTTTGCATTGCCTGTTACAATTCCACAGCCATATCCAGCTACCGAAATCTACATATTGGATCTATATTGGATTTCTACAGGACTATTGTAACATAATCACTATAAGTTTTGTGACTTAAAACAATAGAAATTCATTTTCTCAAAGTACTAGAGACTAGAATCTGAAATGAGAGTGTTGGCAGAGCTGTGCTGCCCCTGAAGGCTATGGGGAGATTCCTTCCAGCCTTTAGTGCTCCTGACAGTCTTTGACTTGTGTCTGCCTCTTCTCTCTCCTCATGTCTTCTCCTCTTTCATGTTTTAGAAAAATACTAGTCACTGGGCTAGTTCCAGCCAGCTTGGTCTAAGGGATGATCTCTCAAACTTTTCCCAATAAGGCCATGGCATCCCAGTTGCTTGAAGAACCTTGATTAGAACCATGTCTGCTAGACAACAGAATTGAAGCTTTTCCTTTGCACATTCCTTCTCAATGTTTGGGTTTTTCCTAAAACAGGGCTTTTGTGGAACAGTGTATCACTTTGTAATAATACTAGACACTGGAGAGATGTCCCATGAGCTCCAGATATGTGCACAAACATGCACTCCAGTCACAGAGAAATGTCTATGTAGACAGTAAGGCAACCACCTCACCTTTACTTATACACATACAATAAAAATGCAATATCCCCCAATAAGCCATAACCCTTTCTATGGCTCCTGTGCCCAGCTTCTCTTTCTTGTTCCCTAATATTACGCAGGATGATCAAAATGGAGATGATGTGGCATGTATGTGGGGATAGGAGCAGTTTTGTATAGGGGAAAGTTGATGGTTGTAGTGAGGAAAACCAAGTCCTGAGAAGGTCGGAGGAGTGGGCTCATGTACACAATGAAAGGAAAGGGTGGCTCCTGCCTCCTGACAGAGAGGAACGATGTTGGCACAGAAGATAGATAATGCGGTTGGGTCTGATAGTGAACGGTCATGGAAACTACAGCAGTCGGGAGGTGTAAGCTTGCTTAAGCAGACATATACTGAAAATAAGTGAAGGTCTCACACTGTGATTATTACAGTTATGCTGTTCATGATTGTGCCAAGTGAACAAAGTTAAACATGTGTATAACAAAGGAAAGGTTACTCAGATGCAGTGACTCCAGGGACAAACATAGCTATGCTTTTCTCTATAAGAAAAATCATAGCAAATATGTATTTGTCTTATTCCTGTTGTCTAAATTATGGCTTTAAACTTCTTTATGTCATCTTTCCTACTTAGAAAATTTGAAATTATAATATACTCAAATACCCAGGTATTATACCAGCTAACCTTTTATCATGTTTAGCAATCTTGCAAAAGTATGTCTTCAATATTAATGGGAATAACCATAGGCAGGGATCTGTACCTGTTCCTACCCCTGAGCAAGAAGCCAGCCACTGTGCATATGACAGATGTTGCATAATCATTCCTATTCCTTCTAGATGTGGTATTTAAATACTAACTCATTTGGATTATAGTGTCTCATGGGAACGTAGTTCTGCCAGTTTCTATACACTGCTCTTTGAATGCAGAATACCTAGAAAACATGCTCCAAGAAGCAGGTTTGTAGCAGAAGCTTAGAGCACATGAGGGCATAGTCATGAAAGAACGGGATCAGGACTGAGCATGCTAATCCTTACGGTAGACGCCAGATGTAAGGGCATCCATTCAGACAGCTGGGCAAATGTCACCATTATAACACAGCACGCGGACAGGTGAACAGTAAGCACCCTGCTGCCTTCGTTTGCAGGAAACAAATAGAAATTAATCTCCAACAAGAACTCAGAGGAAAGGGAAGTATGATTCTTTTATCATAATAGATTTCAAACTAAGTGAATTTATTAGCTTACAGAAATCTGACTTGGGCCAAGTATGCTTGTGTCTAGACTGTTGTCAGAGTCAGGAAGGAGCCAACCAATTTGGTCTAGTATTACAGAGGCTATGGTGCCATACTTATACAAGAATTAGGAGATCTTCATCTCCAAAATTATGAAAATAATTGAAATTTGGTCATGGATCCTTCTCTGTTTTTCAAGCTATGTATTGCTTTCTGGATCAAAGATGTCTATAAAATAACTTAAGGAATAAAACAACCATTTGTTAAATCACTTATCTTGTGCCAGGTGCTAAGGCATCTACAAATTTACTAAGAAGCAAACAAGGCCAAAAGTCCTGGAAGATGGCTCAGTGAGTAAGAGCACATACTGCATGAACAACTAGGGCCTGAGTTCAAAGTTCCAGGTAAAGGCTGAACACAGGCTTAAGTGCCTATAACCCCATCTTTTGGGTAAAGACAGGCAGCTCACAGGGAAGTTACTGTTCAGCCAGTATAACATAACCAGTAAGCCCCAGAACCCAGTTAAAGACCCTGTTTCAAAAGGACAAGCCATCAAATGATAGGAGAGTACTCAATGTTCTCTGGCCTCCACAGGAGTGTACATGGGCATGCATAGATGCATACACCACACACACACAATTGAGCTTCCTCCCCTTTGATGGCCACCCTAAAGAGCTTGTAGGCACCATCATGTTGTTGAAGCCCATAAAACTACCAGTAATTAGCAATCTCATGCAGCGTAGCCAGCTGGTAAGCTGGGTGAGGTTTCTGTTTTTCCTTTCTGTATTATTGGCATTGCTTTGTTGTCATAAAACCATGAAAACAGCAAAGCCATTAGTTAATGTTTTTGCCCAACGCTTGCTTCACGCAGATTGTTTACTCAGCCAGCATTTATTGCATGCCCTCTTTGTGCTCAGCATTCTTCTTTGAGTTGAGCAAGTCAGGCAACATTTACAAGCTGATGGGATCACCATATAAATGAATAATAAATTACCAGGTAGTGAAATTTTATAGAGAAAATAAATTATACATATTCAACTTCTGTAAATCCTGATATTGGACATACCTATTCATAAGAAATTTTATAAAGCTTTACAAAGTTAAAGATACCTATGTTAAAGGGGTTTGGTTTTGGTTTTGATGAGGTATTCTTTTGTTTTGACACCCATCATTCTCCCGTTCACTCTTTCTAGAATTTATTATCGGGAAAACATTTGTCTCTTTAAATAAGCTTCATTGAACAAAAAGTGTGGTCTGTGTTTCTGAAGTTGGCTGCCAGGGAGCCAGGAACCTGCTCAGTTCCCACGCAGTGGCAGATTCACCTGGCGTCCTGCGTCAACTGCCATTCTTCTCTCCTTTGCGTGTGTTCACCTGTGAGCCACAGGGTAGAGGTCAGAGGATAGCCTGGGTTGCTGTTCCCGGGTGCTAGCTGTACTAGTTTTTGGGTTGGTGTGTTTGCTTGCTTGTTTTTTGATTCACGGTCTTTAGTAGCCTGAAACTTGCCAAGTAAATTGCGTGTTCCTGCTCAGATATAAGGGTATCCTGGGACTTGGAAGCCCAGGAACTATACAGCTCTGAGGGGAGGGAGTATCCCAGTGGAAGGGCATCCTGAGACGTAGGAGCTCAGGAACCTTACAGCTTTGAGAAGTAGCCTCCTCAGCAAAGCCATTAAAGCTCCCAGGAGAGGGTATCCCCAGCTAATCTAAGAAGTTCAGGGGTCTCAGCCCTCTTCCTTCTCTTCACTTCTTCTATTCTTTCTTCTCATTGCTTCTTTTCCTCTTGGCTTCTTCTGATGAGTGAACCCACCTGGCAGGAAATCTCATAAAAGAGATTTACTGGAGGGACCAGAGTGTAGAGGGATGAATCCAGGAATGGTTGTCCTCTGCTCACTGGATCTGACAGCAGGGAATTAGACAAAGGGGCAGTGCTTATACAGGATTTCTGAAGGGGCAGAGCTTCTCAGGACAGTGATTTCCAGAGTGAGAATTGGTGGGATTTCAAGTCCTGAGCTAAGAGATTGGTGGGGTTTTTTTCCTGTTTAGGGGTTGGTGGCTTTTGTTCACCCCCTTTTCCCTGTATTGGGTCCACGGGTCAGAGTGGGAAGTCCTTCCTGACTACTGCTAGCTTTTGCTGAGGTGCCATCTCTATGGTGATGCTAGGTGAGGGCTGTGGGTCTAGAGAGGAGGAGCTGCCACTGTGGGCAGCTCTTGTGGGGCAGCTCCTGCAGTTGTGTTTCATCAAAGCTGTAGGCTGAGGCAGGAAAGAAAGTATCGCCACTGTGGACAGCTCCTTATGTCCATAGTAGGCTGAGGCAAGAAAGGTTGTCACCATTATGGACAGTGTCTGATGGGCAGCTCCTGCTGAGACTGGAAAGACAGTAGGCCACCATGGACAGCTCCTGCAGCACCTGTTAGGGCTGCAGGCTGAAGAGGTATCTTGGTGCCACCATCTTGATAGGAGCCAGCATTTTTTGGACAGCTTTTTCTGTGGTGGCTGTAGGCTGGAGCCAGAAGGAGGGGCCTGACACTGCTTTAATAGCTTTTGTGGCGAGCTGCTCAGGGACTACAGATTGGGCCAGCTGACCAACAAGACAGAGATTTACCTGTCTCTACCTCCACACCACTGGGTTTACTAACTCATACTACCACACATGGCTTTATGTGGGTTTAGGAATAATTTATGTCCTTGAGTTTATAATCACATTACTAGCTGACATATTTCCTCAGTCCCTCCATCCTCTTAATAAATCTTTATCTCTTGTTTTGTTTTAGTTTTCATGTACTCTTCTTTGGTAATAGGGCAGATGTGAATAATACTCCAATTGGCTGTCAGTGCACAATGCTCATTTTCTCTACAAATGTTATCGAACACTGACTCAATAGTATTGTATGTTTGACACCAAGAGATAATAAAATAAATGAGATAGGTGGAGTCTATACAAGGTCATGACAGGTGCTAATAGATATGGCATTCTTGAAGAAAGGAGTAATTACAGCTCAGTATTTTGATAGAGTACTAGATATTCATTAAGCTTAATCAAAACAAAAGAAGAAGAAAAAAAGAAGGAAAAGTCTGCTAGCTAGCTGAGTCACTTTAGGTAACAGACTGAATAAACCCGCACTACACATAGTATGTGGAGTAAAGGTAAACCAGAATGCTTCTGCCTACTGACTTTTAAAGTTCTGTGAGTCCAGATAATGGTAAAATTGTGTAATGTCTCTATTAAGTGCAGTTTGAAATATATAATGACTTTATTAAGTTACACTGCACTTCAGTGAACTTCAATCTTGCTGGTAATCAGTAAAAACACAAACTTGAGTTTTGTGTTGAGAACCATAAGGTTAGTATAGGTATATACTTGTCATAGAACATGGTCATCATTTTGTGATCTGTGTTCTGGTTACAAGGACACTAGAAAACAGGTCCATGCTGCAGGACCAATAGTTACCATAACCATCATCAGAATCATTATGGGTTTGCTTAGATGTTATTGCAGAATCACTGATGGGAAGCTCTTCAGGACAGCCAGTCTATCTTCTATTCTCCAGTCATCTTTCAACGCCACCATAAAAAGAGATAGATGCTTGTCTTTCTAACCCTACAAGATTCTGAAGAGCCAGGTCTAACTTCAAGTTCAAAACATCTTTTTAAAAATGTTTTATTATATATTTCTTTACTTACATTTCAAAGGTTATTCCCCTTCCCAATTTCCTATCCATAAGCCCCCATTCCCTCCCTTCCCCTCCCCCTCCCCCATACAGGTATTCCCCCTATACGTCCTCCTTATTACCCTCCCTCATATTCCCCTGCGCTGGGGGTCCAACCTTGGCAAGGCCAAGGGCTTTCCCTTCCACTGGTGCCCCAACAAGGCTATTCTCTGATACATATGCAGTTGGAGCTCTGGGTCAGTCCATGTATAGTCTTTCGATAATGGTTTAGTCCCTGGAAGCTCTGGTTGGTTGGCATTGTTGTTTTTATGAGGTTGCAAGCTCCTTCAACTCTTTCAATCCTTCCTCTAATTCCCCCCAAGGGGGTCCTGTTCTCAGTTCAGTGGTTTGCTCCTAGCATTGACCTCTGTATTGGACATGCTCTGGATGTGTCTCACAGGAGAAATCTATATCAAGTCCCTTTCCACATGCATTTTTTAGCTTCATCAATCTTAACTAGTTTTGGTGGCTGTATATATGTTTGTCAGGCTCTGAATGGCCACTCCTTGAGTTGCTGCTCTAAACTTTGCTTCCATATCCCCTCCTATGAATATTTCCCCCTTTTAAGAAGGAGTGGGAACATCTGTATTTTGGTCATCCTTCTTCTTGAGCTTCCTGTGGTCTGTGGATTGCATCTTGCTCTGTACCCCATTTTTTAATAGGGCGATTTGACTCTCTGGAGTCTAACTTCTTAAGTTCTTTGTATATTTTGGATATTAACCCTCTATCAGATGTAGGATTGATAAAGATCTTTTCCCAATCTGTTGGTTGCCATTTCGTCCTAATGACAGTGTCTTTTGCTTTACAAAGCTTTGCAGTTTTATGAGGTCCCATTTGTCAATTCTAGAGCATAAGCCATTGGTGTTTTGTTCAGGGTCTTCAATTCAGTTCCACTGATCTACCTGCCTGTTTCTATATGAATACCATACAGTTTTTATGACTATTGCTCTGTAATACTGCTTGAAGTTAAGGATGGTGATTCCCCCAGAAGTTCTTTTATTGTTGAGTATAGTTTTTGCTATCCTGGATTTTTTGTTATTCCAAATGAATTTGCAAATTGCTCTTTCTATCTCTATAAAGAATTGAGTAGGAATTTTAATGGGGATTGCATTGAATCTGTACATTGCTTTTGGCAAAATGGCCATTTTTACTATATTAATCCTGCCAATTCACGAGCATGGAAGATCTTTCCATCTTCTGAGATCTCCTCAATTTCTTTCTTCAGAGATTTGAAGTTCTTGTCATACAGATCTTTCCCTTGCTTGGTTAAAGTCACACCAAGATATTTTATGTTATCTGGGACTATTGTGAAGGGTGTCATTTCCTTAATTTCTTTCTCAGCCTGTTTATCCTTTGAGTAGAGGAAGGCTACTGATTTGTTTGAGTTAATTTTATACCCTGACACTTTGCTGAAGTCGTTTATCAAGTTAAGAAGTTCTCTGGTGGAACTTTTGGGGTCGCTTAAGTACACTATCATATCATCTGCAAATAGTGATATTTTGATTTCTTCCCTTCCAATTTGTATTCCTTTGACCTCCTTTTGCTGCCTGATTGCTCTGGCTAGGACTCCGAGTACTATATTGAATAAGTAGGGAGAGAGTGGGCAGCCTTGTCTAGATTTTAGTGGGATTGCTTCAGGTTTCTCTCCATTTAGTTTGATGTTAGCTATTGGTTTGCTGTATATGGCTTTTACTATGTTTAGATATAGGCCTTGAATTCCTGATCTTTCCAGGACTTTTATCAATGGAGGGTTGTTGAATTTTGTCAAATGATTTCTCAGCATCTAATGAAATGACCATGTGGTTCTTATCTTGAGTTTGTTTATATAGTGGATTACATTGATGGATTTTCATATATTAAACCATCCCTGCATCCTTGGATGAAGCCTGCTTGATAATGATGGATGATCGTTTTGATGTGTTCTTGGATTCAGTTTGCAAGAATTTTATTGAGTATTTTTGTGCCAATATTCATAAGGGAAATTTGTCTGAAGTTCTCTTTTTTATTGGATCTTTGTGTGGTTTTGGTATAAGAGTAATTGTGGCTTCGTAGAAGGAATTTGGTAGTGCTCCATCTGTTTCAATTTTGTGGAATAGTTTGGACAGTATTGGTATGAGATCTTCTACGAAGGTCTGGTAGAATTCTGCACTGAACGCATCTGAACCTGGGCTCTTTTTGGTTGGGAGACTTTTAATAACTGCTTCTATTTCTTTAGGAATTTGGGGTTGTTTAGATGATTTATTTGTTCCTGATTTAAGTTTGGTACCTGGTATCTGTCTAGGAAATTGTCCATTTCCTCCAGATTTTCCAGTCTTGTTGAATATAGGCTTTTGTAGTAGGATCTGATGGTTTTTTTTTTTAATTTCTTCAGATTTTGTTGTTATGTCTCCCTTTTCATTTCTGATTTTCTTAATTTGGATACACTCTCTGTGACCTCTGGTTAGTCTGGCTATGGGTTTATCTACCTTGTTGATTTTCTCAAAGAACCAGCTCCTGCTTTTGTTGATTCTTTGTATAGTCCTTTTTGTTTCTACTTGGTTGATTTCAGCTCTGAGTTTGATTATTTCCTGCCTTCTACTCCTCTTGGTTTTATTTATTTCTTTTTGTTCTAGAGCTTTAAGGTGTACTGTCAAGCTGCTGACATGTGCTCTCTCCTGTTTCTTTTTGCAGGCACTCAGAGCTATGAGTTTTCCTCTTAGTACCACTTTCATTGTGTCCCATAAGTTTGGGTATGTTGTATCTTCATTTTCATTAAATTCTAAGAAGTCTTTAATTTCTTTCTTATGTCTCCTTGACCAAGTTGTCATTGAGTAGAGCATTGTTCAACTTCCATGTATATGTGGGCTTTCTGTCATTATTGTTGTTATTGAAGACCAGTCTTAGTGCGTGGTGATCTGATAGGATGCATGGGATTATTTCTATCTTCCTGTATCTGTTGAGGCCTGTTTTGTGACTGATTATATGGTCAATTTTGGAGAAAGTACCATGAGGTGCTGAGAAGAAGGTATATCCTTTTGTTTTAGGATGGAACGTTCTATAAATATCTGTTAAATTCAATTGGTTCATAACTTCTGTTAGTTTCTCTACGTCTCTGTTTAATTTCTGTTTCCATGATCTGTCCAGTGATGAGAGTGGGGTGTTGAAATCTCCTACTATTATCGTGTAAGGTGCAATGTGTGCTTTGAGCTTGAGTAAGGTTTCTTTTATGAATGTAGGTGCCATTTGGAGCATAGCTATTTAGGATTGAGAGTTCATTTGGTGGGTTTTTCCTTTGACGAATATAAAGTGTCCTTCCTTATCTTTATAAATGACTCTTGGTTGAAAGTCAATTTTATTTTATATTAGAATGGCAACTCCAGCTTGTTTCTTTGGCCCATTTGCTTGGAAAATTTTTTTCCAGCCATTTACTCTGAGGTAGTGTCTGTCTTTGTCTCTGAGGTGTGTTTCCTGGATGCAGCAAAATGCTGGGTCCTCTTTACGTATCCAGTCTGTTAGTCTATGTCTTTTTATTGGGGAATTGAGTCTGTTGATGTTGAGAGATATTAAGGAATAGTGATTGTCGCTTCCTGTTATTTTCGTTATTAGAGGTGGAATTATGTTTGTCTCTCTTTTGGTTTCATTGTAAGGAAATTATATTTTTGCTTTCTATATGGTGTAGTTTCTCCTTGTGTTGTAGTTTTCCATCTATTATCCTTTGTAGGGCTGGATTTGTAGAAAGATATTGTGTAAATTTGGTTTTGTCATGGAATATCTTGGTTTCTCCATCTATGTTTATTGAAAGTTTTGCTGGATACAGTAATTTGGGCTGGCATTTGTGTTCTCTTAGGTCTGTATGACATCTGTCCAGGATCTTCTGGCTTTCATAGTCTCTGGTGAGAAGTCTGGTGTAATTCTGATAGGTCTGCCTTTATATGTTACTTGACCTTTTTCCCTTTCTGCTTTTAATATTCTTTCTTTGTTTTGTGCATTTGCTATTTTAACTATTATGTGACGGGAGGAATTTCTCTTCTAGTCCAATCTATTTGGAGTTCTGTAGGCTTCTTGTATGTTTATGGGCATCTCTTTCCTTAAGTTTTCTTCTATAATTTTGTTGAATATATTTACTGACCCCTTAAGTTGGGAGTCCTCACTTTCTTCTATACCTATTATCCTTAGGTTTGATCTTCTCATTGTGTCCTGGATTTCCTGTATATTTTGGGCTAGGAGTTTTTTGCATTTTTACATTATCTTTGACAATTGTGTCGATGTTTTCTATGGTATCTTCTGCCCCTGAGAGTATCTCTTCTATATCTTGTATTCTGTTGATAATGCTTGTGTCTATGCCTCCTTGTCTCTTCCTTTGGTTTTCTATATCCAGGGTTGTCTCCCTTTGTGCTTTCTTTATTGCTTCTATTTCCATTTTTAATTCCTTTACCTGTTTGGTTGTGTTTTCCTGTAATTCTTTCAGTGATTTTTGTGTTTCCTCTCTAAGGGCTTCTACTTGTTTACTTGTGCTTTCCTGCACCTCTCTAAGGGAGTTCTTTATGTCTTTCTTAAAGTCCTCCATCATTATCAAAAAATGTGATTTCAAATCTAAATCTTACTTTTCTGGTATGTTTGGATATCCAGTATTTTCTTTGGTGGGAGAACTGGGCTCTGATGATGCCAAGTAGTCTTTGTTTTTTTGATTAGGTTCCTGCACTTGCCTCTAGCCATTGGGTTGTCTCTGGTGTTTCCTTGTCTTGCTGTTTCTGGGAGTGAGTTGGCCCTGCTGTAGGCCTCTGTGTCAGCATGCCTGTAGAACTGTTTTCCTTTTCTCTTTCAGCCTTTTCTGAGAACAGGTGGTTTGCTCTCAGCTATGGTGGCACTCCTGGAGACTGTCTTCCAGCTCTAGGCGCAGGCAGGAATCACAGGGTCCTGCCCCTGATTGCTCGTGTAGGTCCTAGCACCCAGCAGGCATAGTTGACACTATGCGATTGCCTCTTGGGTCTGGACTGTGGGCAGAGAGTATTCTCCTCTGACTTCTCAGGAGTATCCACACTTCTGAGGTTCCAGCTCTCTTCCCCACAGGATTTGGGTGCAGGGAGCTGTTTGGCGGGATCAGTTCGGTCCTGGGCGCAGACCAGAACTGTGTGTACTGGTGGCTGTCTGTTCTGTTTAGTTTCCCAGGGATGTGGGCCGAGGTGTGCGGAGGTGGCAGTCTATCCTGTGGCCTCAGGATGTCTCAAAACATCTTAATATGTCTTCTAAACCTCTTCATAAGGTGAATCAAAGAAAATCATTAAGAATCTAGTGTTCACCTTGAAACAAGTACCAAATGCCTTATTGCTGTTCCCTCAGAAAAGATTCAGCTGTACTGTCATCATCTAACAAATTTGCAAATGTTTCATGTGGACTTTCCAAAGCAGCTGAAGAAAAAGAGGGTGGGAGTTTACATGAATAATTACATGCTGAAACCTCACCTTGCCAAAAAGTGTATTTCTGAGATGGAAAAGGGAGGACTTTTGGCATCTAGAGAGAGAACTGGAAAGGCCAGAAATATACCATTAAGTCATTACGGTATCTTATCCTTGGAAAGCCTTGGAAGAAGGGGCAGGAAGAGTCTAACCTCTATAAGGCTGTAAGCAAAAGCAGCATGTGTGTAATGATGGCCACAGCCCCGATCCTTTCCACTGGATAGGGTGTCTGCTGAGTCTCACCCTGACTACAGAGCCATCCCATTGGTGCGTCTTCCAATACTTTTGCTTGTCACTTGGAATCATGCCTTGGACACATAGTGGCATTAGCACTACGGGTACTTGGTGTCTACCCATATTGTGTCATTCCACATCTTTGTTCATGAGATGAGATTGACCAAATAACTGCTTCCACAGAACAGCATCTTTAATTACTGCGTAAATGAAAACTGCCCATAGAGAAAGTCCTTTCTGTATTCTTGGTAAAAGATATTGATCTCACAATACAAAGTCTTGCCTCATAGTTTACAAATTGGGGGCGTGAGGTTAATACCTTCTTCTAGAATTGTGTTTCGGTACCTGCAGGTAGGTGTGTGTGTGTGTGTGTGTGTGTGTGTGTGTGTGTGTGTGTGTGTGTAAATAATCAAATGGCTATTACATGGCTCTTAAGTCATTCAATATGGATCATATCATGTGAAACTACATGGTAGAAACCTAAACCTCTCATTCCCAGCAGGTTCTTGAGGGATCATCTCTTTCATTACCCTGCCTTTATCAGTGGATAGGATAATAATAACTTCCAAAACTAAGTTATCCCAGAATGTTAGTCAATAAGGCAGTCCATGAGCTGTTTCTGGGATCCCACAAAATACCAGGAGCAACAGACAGAGTGGCAAAGTCACAGGCCCTGCCCTCGTGACTCTCACACAAATAGTGTGCTGAGTGTGATAGACTATGGAGGGGATGCACAAGGTATCCCACAGTGTATCTAGGAGTCCTCTCCTCAGCTAGAGGAGCAGGACAGTGTCTTAGCAACTTTTATTTTGCTGTGATAGAATACCATGACCAAGGCAACTTAAGGATGAGAACTTATTTGGATTTCTTTGATCCTAGAGGGATTAATAATATATGATTTTATTGCAGAATCATGGTGGCTGGGGCAGAAAGCCAAGAGCTCACATTTTCATACTTCAAGCAAGAAGTAGAGAGTAAACATGTGAAATGGCATGAAATCCCACAGCCACCCCAAGTAAATTCAGAGAACATGATATAAAAGCAAAAGACCAATAAGATAATAAATACCTAAAAAAAGAAACATGAGACAAAAAGTCTACATAAATGCCATTGAGTTTGCTTTGTGTTGGCCATTTATTGCTGGGCATGGGAACTACCCTTAAGTGTGGTTAATATACTCCATTGTAAAACTAAATTTCCCTTTGCAAGTAGGTTTTATTTGAAGGTAGCTTCTTGGTTAGAGGTGAGCGAGTGTGTCCACTTCCCTTTCTCAACACTGGGACCTTGTCTGGCTTGGGGCCTATGTAGACCCTATATGTACTGCTGTAGTCTATAGTCTCTATAAGTTCATATCTGAATGATTGTTTCTGGAAGACACTGTTTCCTTACACCCATCCATCCCCTCTGGCTCTTTTTTTTTTCCGTTAATTTTTTTATTGGATATTTCTTTATTTACATTTCAAATGTTATTCCCTTTCCTGGTTTCCTGTCCATAAGCCCCCTATCCCATCCACCTCCCCCTTTTTCTATGAGGATGCTCCCCCTCTCCACCCTGATATTCCCCCCCCGACATTCCCTTGCACTGGGGGTCCAACCTTGGCAAGACCAAGGGCTTCTCCTCCCATTGGTGCCCAACAAGGCCATCCTCAGCTATATATGCATTTGGAGCAATGGGTCAGTCCATGTGTAGTCTTTGGGCAGTGGTTTAGTCCCTGGAAGCTCTGGTTGGTTGGCATTGTTGCCCTCTGGCTCTTATAATCTTTCCATCTCCTTCCTCTTCAACATAGCTCCCCAAGCCCTGAGGCATCCATTTAGGACTGGGTGTTTCTCTGTCTCTGTCTCTGTCTGTGTCTCTGTCTCTGTCTCCCTCCCCCCCTTCCACATTGTCCAATTGTGGGCCTCCATGTTAGTTCCATCTACTGTAACAGGAAGCTTTTTTGGTGATGGTTCAGCAAGACACTCATCTATGGAGACAGTAAAATGTCATTAGGAGCCACTTTATTGCTTTTTTTTTCTTTTTAGCTGAACAGTAGTATTGGTTTTCCCCTAGACCCATGGCCTGTCAAGTCTCAGGTTCTTGGCCACTAAAGCAGTGTCAGGCCTATGTTCTGTCTCATGGAGTGAGCCTTAACCATTCAGAGTGGTTGTTTACTCCCACAATGTTTATGCCACTGTTACACTAACACATCACTCAGGGATGTCACTATCGTAAACTGTAGCACTTTTAGCTTTGTTAATGGATACCTGTCTCTGTGAAAGCACGCAGAGTAACCTCCAGTACCATGAACACTAACTAGTCAGTAGGGGTGAAGCCCTTAGTTAGCCACCAGCATAATGTCTCGATGTTCAATGAACTACATTGAGTATTGTCTACAGTAGTAGGGCCTGACCTATTTGTGAAGAGCAACAAATAACTTTAGTAGTAGCCTGAGATATTTGGAGCTTTCTATAGGGTCCTTTTGGCAAACAACTCAACTAGATGTAACCAGCCCATTCCTATCACTGGGGGTTTCACTTGGTGGCAAAAGATGTCTAGTTAGTCAGTTGTCTTCCCTGTTATTTGGTGATTACATTTAAATTTTTTAGTATATGAATATATTTTAGGATGCTTCTACAGTAGTATGCTTCTATATGACCCCTCAGATGATTGTTAGTGTTGTCCCTCCCCATATTTTCTCTTTTACCCCTCTTTCCAACCCGCTCCCCATATAATCCTCCCACTCTAATCTCCTTCCTGTTTCTCTATAACTATATATACTATTTCTGATTTTTTTGGGCAATCTTCCCCTCTTTTCCTTAGTCCTTTACATAATACCTAATGTCTGTGGTTATATGGATTGTAGCACAAATATCAAAAACTTAAAAGTTAATATAGGAGAATACATATAATATTTCCCTTTTGGGGTCTGGGTTACCTCAGGATGATTTTTTTCTACCCTCATTCATATTTCATTATATAAATATCACATTTTCATTATCTATTCATCCATTGGTAGACATCTGGGCTGTTTCCAATTTCAAGCTGTTGTCAATAGAGTAGCAATGAACATGGATGAGCATATAATTTCAATTTCTTTCTTCAGAGGCTTGAAGTTCTTATTGTACAGATCTTTTACTTGCTTGGTTAAAGTCACACCGAGGTACTTTATATTATTTGGAACTATTATGAAGGGTGTCATTTCCCTAACTTCTTTCTCGGCTTGTTTCTCTTTTGTATAGAGGAAGGCTACTGATTTATTTGAGTTTTTATACCCAGCCACTTTGCTGAAGTTGTTTATCAGGTTTAGTAGTTCTCTGGTGGAACTTTTGGGATCACTTAAATATACTATCATATCATCTGCAAATAGTGAGATTTTGACTTCTTCTTTTCCAATCTGTATCCCCTTGATCTCCTTTTGTTGTCTGATTGCTCTGGCTAGAACTTCAAGAACTATATTGAATAAGTAGGGAGAGAGTGGGCAGCCTTGTCTAGTCCCTGATTTTAGTGGGATTGCTTCAAGTTTCTCTCCATTTAGTTTAATGTTAGCGACTGGTTTGCTGTATATGGCTTTCACTATGTTTAGCTATAAGGCTGAAGTTTGCTCGTGGGGTGTTGCTTATGAGCTCTTCGTGAGGGCAGCAACCAGGAGGACCTGCGCCGCCTTTTCCGGGAGCCCCCGTGCACCAGGGTCCCAGATGGTGTTTGGTGTTTTCCTCTGGAGTCTGGAGTTCTCTTCTGGCTTCCCAGGCACGTCTGCCTCTCTGAAGGTTTAGCTCTCCCTCCCACGGGATTTGGGTGCAGAGAACTGTTGATCCGGTCCCTTCAGGTTCCGGCAGTGTCTGGGGTGCAGGGGACCTGCAGCTCCAGTGGCCCTATCTTCCAGTTCCCAGAGGCCGTATACAGTTTCCTCTTGGGCCAGGGATGTGGGCAGGGGTGGGCAGTATTGGTGGTCTCTTCCACTCTGCAGTCTCAGGAGTGCCCACCTGTCCGGGCGGTGAGCTCTCTCTCCCACGGGGTTTGGGAGCAGTGAGCTGCGGGCATTGATCAGTGAGGTTCTGAACCCCATTTTTTAATAGGGTTATTTTTCTCCCTGCAGTCTAACTTCCTGAGTTCTTTGTATATTTTGGATATAAGCCTTCTATCACTTGTAGGATTGGTAAAGATCTTTTCCCAATCTTTTGGTTGCCGTTTTGTCCTAACCACAGTGTCCTTTGCCTTACAGAAGCTTTACAGTTTTATGAGATCCCATTTGTCGATTCTTGATCTTAGAGCATAAGCCATTGGTGTTTTGTTCAGGAAAATTTCTTCAGTGATCGGGATTCTTCCCCACTTTTTCTTCTATTAGTTTGAGTGTATCTGTTTTGATGTGGACGTCCTTGATCCACTTGGACTTAAGCTTTGTACAGGGTGATCAGAATGGATCGATCTGCATTCTTCTACATGCTGACCTCCAGTTGAACAAGCACCATTTGCTGAAAATGCTATCTTTTTTCCATTGACATCTGCATATTCTTAAAAGCCACACAACATCACTTTGTATTACATGCCCTACAGTATCCATTTCTGTGGTTAGGCATTTTGACAACACTGTTGTGAACACACTTTTGCATGTCCTTTTCTAGGTGTCCTCAGTAAGTCTTCAAGATCAAGTTCTAGAAGTAGTTCAACTAATTAAGTCATACGGTCATCATGGCTACTGGTATTGATTAACAGCTGCTTCCCAGAAAGGCTTTGCTCACTCCTTTAAGTCCATTTACCAGCCATTTTCCACTTGTGGGTAATGACCCCCCTTGGGGAATGAATGACCCTTTCACCAGAGTTGCCTAAGATCATCAGAAAACACAAATACTTACAATTCTTAGCAACAAAAATAACTTTATGGTTGGGTCACTGCAACATGAGGAACTGTATTAAAGCATTAGGAAATCTGAGAACCACTGCCATATACAATACATGAGCAAGACTATGTTTTTTTTTTTAAAAGAAATTTTTAATGTAATTGTTTGCCTGCATGCATGTCTGTACAACACTTATTGCCTTCCAAAGCCAGAAGACATCATCAGGGTCCATGGAATTAGAATTATAGACAGGTGCGTGCTGAAAACCGCATTTGAGTCCTCTCCAAGAATAGTAAGTGTGCTTAAATGCTGAGTCATCTCTCCATTCCCTAGTGAGCCCATCTAGTTGTACCAGTAAACACACAGCACCCTGTCTACCAGCTTCTCATGAAGCTACTTGGAGCAACTCTGTAAAACGGGTCAAATCAGGCATCCCCACTGCACATAAGAATCGCAGTGCAGTCAGCAATAGGAGACTGCACTCATTGCTTAGAGATGTCAGGCTTCCTAAAACAGTCTCCTGGGCTTTCTGTTTGTACTGTTCTTAAGCAACTCTGTTCTCATAGTTTTCCTTTAAGTTAATCCTGTAGTGTCAAAGTGTGCTCAACAGAATTTTTCATAGTTCCTTAGTATACCAGTAAGTGCTTTACCCTGAATGGATGCCAGAGTAAGAAAGATCTGGGGCCCACTGAGCTAAACAGGTGTGTCAGTGACAGAGAATCAAACTCAGAGAGCCTCTCAGCATACCTCAGGAAGCAGTGTTATTCCTTCCTCCTGCATTGATCCCTTTCCTTCCTGCTCCTATTGTTTCTTTGGTTTTCAATCTAGAATACATTGAACAATACACTGATCCTGCCTTTTAAAATGCTTTCACATGGAGATGTCTGTCAGAAGGAGTTCCCTGTCTTGGTATTTATTGTGTCTAGTATCCTGCCCCCACCCCAACTAAACAAAACAAAGATGCCAAGGCTTCCTCAACAGTGTAAGTTTTAAGGCAAGTCATTAAGAAATTTGTGGTATTTATTATTTATTTGTCTAAATGTGAGCAGATTTTCTGAAAGGAATATTTTGAGTTATTGTAACAACCAAACTGGCTCTTTGTTGAGTCTTTAGTTATATAAAATTTGCTTCTCCTGCTGTCTCCACTGCACATTTTCCATAGCACTTACTATGTGGGACAGAGAGAGGCCATCCATACATTGCTTCCTCTCTATCTTCTGGAATGTTCCTCACTGCTCACAGGGGGACTTCCTTTCTGTCTCCCTCTGACAGTACCTAAATTCTTCCAGATATGGAAAGAAGCATTTTGGCTATCATTGACCATCCACTATTAGACTGAACATATCCTGTTACCACCAAATCCCAATTCTGCCCAGCCTATGGGGTCTTCCTAGTTCCTGACCACTCCGTGTTCCCTGCATCCTGCACTCCTGTAACAGTGACACTTGGCATACACACTATGTCTTGAACCCTGTCTTCTTTTTCTCTTCTCTTAATTCTTTTTCATTTTTAACTCTCTGCCTTTCCCTACCCCAGGCATCATTAATCAACAAGTAGCCACACCAGCACTGTAGCTTTCCCCTCAGCTTCCTCTTCCACTTAACTCATTACACAGACAGAGGCTCAGTTCTCAGTTGATATTGACGGAGTGCCATCTCTAAGCACCCACGTGTAGACACTCTTGGTTGTGTCCCTTTGCCTAAGTGACAAAACTGGGTCTTCCTTTCCCTAGGAACCTCACTGCTCCCAACTGTCTACTTTAACAGCCTCCTTGCTACTCTTTCCCTCTTAACTCATCCTTCTCCAGCTGCCTCATTCTTTCTCATTGTTCAGCCTCTGCAGACCCCTCCTCTACATTTACACTTCCTGGCCTGGTCAATATAAGGTGTGCAAGGCAAGGAACCAAGGCCTCTGGCCTCCAATAGCAAGTTGAATAAAAACATACGGTTCCTCAGGAAAGTGTCTTACTGAGAGTGGGGTAGCACACATGTTCCAGTTATTTGCCACATCTTTGTTGCAGTGACTCAAAGAATGTAGTATTTGTTTAAGGTTTGCTTTGTAGCATCTTCATGGCCAGCAATTATAAGTGTCCCATGCTGCTTGAAAGTATGGGTGTTTGCTGGAATGCAAGGTTACAAATGAGCAGATCAAAGGGACCTTTGTGCTGTTCCTTTCTTCTACACATATTACTAATTGCGTATATGTTAATGTGTGTGTAAGTGCACATGTACACATGTGAATGGGCCTTTGGGGGTCAGAGGTCAACTTCAGGCATGGTCCCCAGGAGCCATCTGCCTCATGTTTTGACACAAGGTCTTTCACTGACCAGTTTTTAATCACCCAGTACTGGGATTACAAATGCAAACCGCAATACCCAATGGTTTGTTGAAGGTTGCTGGGGATCAAATTCAGGTCCTTGTGCTTATAAGCCAAGCACTCTACTGCCTGAACCATCTCCCCATGGTTTTCACACAAATTTTAAAATATCTACTTTACTAGTTGTTGGAAGTACAATATTAGAGTCTCCCTCTTTAAATCTCTTTACACTGTCAGTTTGGGCTTCATGTAGCTTTAAATTTTGAAACTGTGCTATTAAGAGTATAAAAGTTTAGAATGATTCAGTGAATTATTTAGTTACCAACATGTAATGGTCCTTTTATTTCTAATAATGCTTTCTGGGTCAGAGTCCATATGCATCAGCTTCCCGTCTTCTGTGTGTTGTTCCATTGCATGGTGCCGAACCTTCTTGACTCTATGCTTGTATTTCAGGTGTTATTCTAAAGCAGCACATAGACCTGTTCGTCACTGAATCCAAAGACCTTACTCATTGAATAATGCACACCAACTATTGCTATCATATTTTTTTTATTTCTAACATCTTACTTGTGTAAGGTGCTGTGACTTGGTTTTTAAAGTGAACATTACAAATATAAGGGCAGAGAATATAGATATATCTTTAGGGTAGTGTGGCCTATAATTGCCTTCTTTGATATACATGTCAAAGTCTGTACACTTTCCTTCTAGCCTTTTGCTTTTGTATAGTGATTGTCAGTTCCATCGCTTCCTATTTATTTGATAAATGTAGATATTTTGCTTCTAGTTTAAGAGCAGAAAACATTGCCAGTTCTCTCAAAGCATTGAGTTTTGCTTTTAATGACATTTAACTGATTGATAGTGATGTCAAACTTGTATGTAATCACCACCTCTTGGCTGTGCACATGCTTCAAAACCCAATTCATGAATGCCAGATCTGCTGACTTCCTGAGTGAAGTTAGTCACTTCCCAGGTGCAGCTGTAGTGACAGTGTTCAGTGACAGTATTATGACCTAGTCAGTATGAGCATCAAAACATGACAAAGCAAGGAAATTTCGTTGAGGCTTTTGATTTTTGTTTTTTAAGGAAGACATTAAGTGAAAAGGGAGCAAACAGCTTGCCCATGGACACAGCTTTATTCCTCAGCAACAAAGACTGTCTGTGGTCTCTGCATGTGTGGACCCACTTTCCCTACAACATGCTGCCTTCCTCTCCTGCAGAGCAGAACTTCCCTTCTTCTTTCTCCTCTCCTCTTCTTCCCCCTCCTCTCCAACTTTTTCTGAAGTATTTTGGAAATAATTTTAGATTTACAGAAAAACTGTAGAGGTAGTACGGAGTACGTGATATCATCTGCCATTTCCCTAAATGTCACTCTCTGTGGTGGTAGCTGCATTTGCCACAGATATAAACCTAATCCTGAGACACTCGTATTCAACAAGACTTCATCTTAATGTCAACAGTATATCCACGGCTGTTCCTTTCTGTTCCAGAGTGAGGTCCGAGATGTCACACTGTGCCTTGTCTTACCTGCTTAGCCTGCTTTCTGTTTGGCTGCTTTTTAAAAACATTCCTTTCCCCACAGTTCCCATCGCTTTGAAGGTTTTACATGCTATTTTTATTCTCTGAGATGTTGCCAGTTCACCATGTTCCCTAGCCTCCCTGTCACATACAGTGACGTAGCATGACATGAATCAACTTCTAAGAAGGGAGTATAATGTACAGCTCTTTCCAGGAATCCCTCCAGCATTTAGTCCTACAAATCTACATGCTTGTGTATACACACCAGTATTTATAGATATGTGAGAGAGTGCTGTGAAGTGTTTTATATGGCTATGAAATAATGCCCAGTACGTGGTTAAGTGTCAGAGAGTTGAGTATAGAGCAATATATTTAGTGTGCCTAGACAGATTCCCTTCTACCTCCAGATCCAAGGACTCTGTTTTCTGGCTGCCCTCACTAAGGCTCAGCACTTGAATCCTGTCTCCACACAGGTACCTTTGTACTAACTCTGATCCATGGGGATCTCTGAGTCACTGCCTCATCCCTGTGCTACCCTCCAGAAGGGTCAAATGAAATTGCCATGCTGGTGATTCTGAAAATGACTTTTAAAATAAAAAAAAATAATATTTTCAAAGAATAACCTACTATCTGACATATACAATATTCAATAAACATTAATATAGTTAAGGAATCTTGTTGTAATTTTATGCAGCCGAGGAGACCTTTGAACTCCTGATCTTCCTGCTTCTACCTCCCAAATGCTGACATTATAGGTCACTGAGCCCAGAGTTTTGCTTACTGTTTTTGTTGTGGTGGTTGTTTGTTTGTTTGTTTGTTTGTTTGGTGGTGGTGCTAGAAGTGGAATTCAGCCTTGCACACACAAAGCAAGTACTCAGCTACTTAGCTAAGACCCCAGCCCTTTAAAACAGTGTCTCTTAGTGGTCTGTAACTGACCAAGTAGGCTAAATTGGCTAGCCAGCTAATCCCTAAGATCAGCCAGTCTCCACTTGGTAGCACTAGAATTACAAGTACCTGCCACATGCCAGACCCAACTTTTTAAACGCAGTTCTGAAGACTGAACTCAGGTCCTTGTCAAGCAAATAATTGATCAACTTGATTTTCTTTGTAGTCTGCCTTCAAGTTGTCTTCATGTGTACCTCTCCGATTCTTACCAGTCTATTTGTTAGGGTCGGTTGTATGTGTTATGTTGACAGAGTTGCTATGCAGCCGAGGGAATTCTCCTGTTCTAGCTTCACTTGTGTTGGTTTTGCAGTACACCACCATGCCGAATTCCCATGCCTCTCTTTAATGGACATAAAAGCACATCCCATCAAGTATTACTTAGACTCATAAAATAAAGCCTTTTTGTTTAAAAGGAAAAAAGATGGCAATTTTCAATGTACTATTTCAGACTACATATGTCATTGTTTCTCCCTGTAAGAAAATTCTGATAGACATTCCTCCCCAATAAAAGGAAGTGGACCCACTTGAGGTCCATTTTCAATTCAGGTCTGATTTTCTGCTGTGGCCTTTCAGTCCTGAGGGCTCTGCCCCATGTACCTTTATGCATATGGCTTTGGTGTAATAATCTCTTCGGATGGGTCCATGGGTAGAGTCCCATGGCAGGTGGGTTTTCACAGGCGCACTCCTATGCAGGAGAGTGCCCGGTTGGCGTGATCTTCACTGCTGTCCTGCTGCAGCGCTACTGCCCTGGAGGGTGGACTTGTGTACAGCCCCGGACACTGCTTATAATTGATTTGTTAATTCCTGCATGTAACATAGCACACCGACTTGGTGCTTTCGTCCCCTTGGTTGCTTAGAGTAGATGTTTGTTCAGCATACATTTCTGGTGCCTTTTATCACTTTAATGCATATCTCCAGGCATTAATCTAAAAAAGCCTTTATTTTAGGCTCTTGTTCTTTGAGAAACTTTGGAGCTTAAACAAACCAAAAAAGTAGAGGAATTCACTCCAGAAAGTGGCTATGTTTATAAACAAGCAGTCTTGAAATACAAGACCACTGTGGTGCTTGGAATGGTGTGCATTCCAGAATATCCTGTTCACTAGATGCCAAGTCCACCAAATGGCCGGGGAAAGCCTAACTAAGCAGTGTATTTATTTGCCTCAAGCTGTTCAGATGGGGCCAATCTGAATTCCTGAGCACTAGGATTGCTCTTCACCCCAGATCTCAGGGTGTTCTAATCCACCCAGTGTTTGCATTCAGGGTTCTGTATCCTCCCGATGTCTGCCAGGATTCTTGGTGGGTTTTTCTTTTTTAACCAACAAACAAAAAACAGATTGCCACCAGGTCTAAGAACATTTTCTCTCTTTATAAGAGTATTTAATAATAAAACAGAAACACATGTTCTTTTTCTAAACACCACACTAATTCAAAAAAGCTTGTTCACTAGATGAGATACACAGACAAGCTACGAATTACAAAGGCAGAAATTAAATTGTAAACTATGCAGGGATGCTTTGGAGAAAACCCTAACAGGGGTAATCAGAGAGGCTAGCCCTCCTGGTTTGCTGTTTGCAGTCTGCCTTTGTAGGAAATGCATGGGGGGAGGGGAGGAGCTGGGGCTGTTTCATAATCTGTAACCACAAAGAGATGGCTCAGATCTTTATCTTCTATAAACTGCACTCACAAGCTATTGCTTTGCTCACTTTCCCAAAGTCTAAGTGTCTTGAGTCCAGCCAAAAAGTGTGTGTGTGTGTGTGTGTGTGTGTGTGTGTGTGTGTGTGTGTGTCTTTCATGGTTGGTTTGGTTTGGTTAGTATGTCCCTAACTGTTATTCGCTATTAAAATCAGTTAACTCTCACTTTATCTACTTTTTGAGCACTATCAACGTTTAGCAAATTAGAGTAGAGCCTGGTATTGAGGGCAGATAGCTGTGTTTTGGGTGGGATGAAAGAAAGTTACAGGATTCCTCCTCTCCCCCACATTCAGAACCTCGGAGCCACTGAGCACAGGTGTTGACATTCATTTCCAGAACTGGTGCCTCATGTTCAGAGCCTGAAGTCACTGAAGACAGAGTGCTAGCCAGCTATGTGACCTGCCTCCACACAGGCTAGGATTGAGGTTTCATCAGAGAGGTACCAGTGCCTCATAAAGACCCAATTCTAAAACCCTACCTGGATCTCAGGAAAAACAACTGTGTACCTTCTCCTCAGTCATCATCTTAGCTTGTAGCCCAAGCCTTCTGTTCCTTTCTGAGATTGTGCAGAAAGAAACACAGTGATTCTAAAATGTGCAATGTAGTTTTCAGACTGTGAATAAAAATTGCCATGTGTGCATTTGTGTGTGTGTGTGTGTGTGTGTGTGTGTGTGTGTGTGTGTGTGTGTGTTCATACAGAGGACAGAGGTTTATTGCCTTAATCACTCTCCATGTTATTTTTTTGAGGAAAATTCTGTCACTAAACCTGGAACTCACTAATTCACCTGGGCTGGCTAGCAAACCTTAGGGATCTTCCTGTCTTTTCCTTTCTCCATCTGGGATTAGAAGTTGCACAACCAAGACCAGCCTTTAGAGGTGTGTACTGGGGCTTGACCTCAGGCCCTCATGCTTTAGTCACTAAGCTATCTTCTTATCCTCTAACAGCCTCTGGGCCTGACAGCTATGTAAGCCTCTTCCAGCAGGGGCAGATATTCATCAGCATGGAATAGCATCTACCTTCCCACCTCATCCCCAACTTCAGACCTGATCATTTTTCTGCTGTAGCCCCTAGCAGTCTGTATTTCTTACAGGGCTCACTATCCTAGTACTTGGAAGAAGTAGACCTGGCCAACAGGGATCAGAAGCTGTACTTATTGGGAGGAATCTTCATCCTCACTGGCTGTTTTAGTAAATCACTTAGGCTTCAGTGAATGTTGTCCTCTCGAGTCCGAGTCCTCCAGCTGCTTCTAAATTGTGCTGAAGCTTTGCCTTTGTGCCCCTTGCCTTTACTAACCTTGACCCTTTTACCTATATGTTAAACCAATTTTTCCCAAAGCAAAGAGAAAAAACAATGAAAATAATTCAACCATAGAATGTTTGTGCTTGTCAGATGTACAGGTCAATCAAGTTTATAATGTCTTCTTCTAAACCACGAGCTATCCATAGTGACCATTCAAAAGCAGTTAGCTCCTTGCCCCTGGGTAACCCAAAAGTGAATCTTCCCTAGAGAATCACTTAGCACATAGTTCCTTAGCCTCAACTGTGTGCCACGCACTTCAGAGACCAAGATTCCTAGCTTCCTGAAGAGTGCAGCAGGGGGAGAAATAGATAAGCAATATGTTCTAGTATCTGGGGAGTGATGAGGACTGTGAGGGCAAAGGAATTGAAAGAGGGTGTCCATGCTTAGCAAGATAGAGACCTCCTCGTCTTATGCTGTGAGCAACATGGAGGCAGGCAACGGAGTTAACATAGGTGTCTTAGAGGATATTGTTCTAGGTGATGAGAAAGCTGTTCTTGAAATTTTACGTAGATTGTTTGATCTTTAATTATCGTGAACATGGGATATCTCCACTGAATGTCAGTCCTAGCTTCAGTAACACTTCAGTTTGAAATCCTTTCTTTGTATTACAGATTAGAATGAGAAAAACACAAGAAAGAGATAAAGTGACTTAGTGCTACAGAACTGAATTGTCACCTGCTTTAGGTTAGCAGGACAGTGAACAATGGTCTATCTTGCTCATTTTGTCTTCCTTGGGCCTTTCAGGTTTCTGTTCTTAGAAAGTAAGTTAATTCCAGATATCATCTTTGATACAAAGTTAAATTTTCACTTGTTTCCCTATGCAGTAGCATTAAGTGTGATAAAAAGAGTTAGGTGAATTTCAGTGAAATGAGTTCCAGAATGTAGCCCACTTCAGACATAAGCCAAAGTCATTCTTCAGTGGCCAGTGTTATAGAAGCATGTTTGGATGCTCTGAAAATTCCCACGGGTGTGTTCTAGAGGACTGAGGGTTCATATGGAGGGTCTCCAGAAGACTTTCAATAGCCTTACTACCCCAAGGGCCCTCAGCATGAGCCAGTCCTTCTATCTGTATTGAAAGCCAGTCTGCTGGGCCCAAGGAAGGATGTACAGTAGAGACAGGGTTTACAAATCACACATCTCAGCTGGGACAGACACTTCTGAAAGAACTGAGTATAGTCTCTAAACCAGCTTAATCTAGTATGACATCTCTCCCAGGCCCTGGGAAACACAAAAGCTGACAGAGAAATTCACCTTATTTCCACCTCTTGGTACCTAATGTTAAACATTAAAAGCTTATTAAACCATTTATGTAGCATTTAGAATTTCCAAATGTCTTCATAACTCTTTATTGGCCAATTAGTCTCTGCAGCTTTCCTGGTAGCAATTGGTTACACCCCACCCCACCTCCATTTGGGAGATTAGACACAAATAGGCCAAGTGACTTCCCTGAGTTTGTCCTGTGAGTCAGGTCCCCCATCACTCCACACGGCAGTAATAGTATTGAGCCATGATGCCTTTACTAGCACAATCACTTAGGCTGCCTGAACCTTTGTCTCCACCATGTGTACAGGAGCAGTGTCCTCCCTGCTTTAAAACTGATTGTAAAACCAAAATGAGGCAAGCTGGAAATGCTAAATGCTAGTCATGGTCACAGTGGATGAAGGCAGAGGATACAGCAGCCAACATACTCCATAAGTAAGGAGTGCCACTTGTTCTAAGCCACAGCAGGAAAAAGACGAAGCAAGGTAACCAACCATGGCTGACCCCATAACAAAACCAAGTCTTTTCATTTGACTCAGTTAAAGAAGAAAAGGGACATAGAGAACATCGACCATATGAGGAGTGTGGATGACAAGGAGAGAGGTAGAACTGGGTTGGGTTGGTTTGGTTCAGTTTGGTTTGGTTTGAATCAAGCAATTCTGACAGGTGTGAGTAGTACCTTTTGAACCTTTGATTTGCATTTCTTAAATAATCTGTGACACACATGCACTAAAACACACGCAATAATGAGAACTAAGTTGGGTTGTTTTCTTACTAGGTTTTAAACATTCTTATGGGGTTGGGGATTTAGTTCAGTGGTAGAGCGCTTGCCTAGCAAGCGCAAGGCCCTGGGTTCGGTCCCCAGCTCCAAAAAAAAAAAAAAATTCTTATATCCTCTATACAATCCTTTCTAAACTGTGTGAGGTGCAAAGATCTTCTACTTTATGGCTTTCCTTCCATTTTCTTTCACTGTAATAAAAAGAGAGTTACTTGAATTTATATATTTTAGAATCCTTATATAAACCAAAGTCAAAGAGTTTCCATATGTTTGTGGAGCTTTATAGATGTAGATGTTAGATCTAAGTATATAGTCTGCTTGGGGTTGATTTTTGTCTGTGATGCAATATACAGATTAGATTTGTTTTTTGTTTGTTTGTTTTTGTCATTTGTTATGTCTTGTATCTTTCCCTGTGGCAGCTATATTTACATTCTGATCTCCCATATTTATAAATAGTACTTTATGTGGCAAATATCTGAATCAAGGATCTTGAGAAGAGCAGTTTCTTAAACCCATCCTAAGAAGGAGGCTGAGGAATCTTGAGATACACAGAGAAGGAGGATGCAGTGTGCCCATAGCAGCAGAGCCTGAGCCATGGGCCCACAGGCCAGGGGCACTGGAGTTCTCAGATAGCGTCTTCCAACGAACTTTCAGAGACACACAGCTCTGCCTGAGTTTGGGTGTTTGGTTTCCAGATCTAGGAAGGAGCCACGCAGTGTCACCCAGTGGTACACTCACGAGAAGGTCATTCATGGCTTTCCAGTACTTCAGTACAGTTTGTTGAGAAGGCTCCCTTTTCTCCACTCAGGAGCCTTTGCACTCCTGTCAGAACCAATAACCACAGTCCTGCACTGCTGCTGGGTGTGGGTCTCTGGCGCCCTGATCTGTCTGCCTAAAAACAGGCAACATGAGTCCCACTGTTGCCTTTTCCAGTTTGTGTCTGTCTTCAAGAGTCAGCTTCATTTTCTGCCAAAAACTGTGTGGTGCTGAAGCTGTAGTGACAGCTGTGCTGAAGCTCTCAGTCAACTAGGGGACTTGGATGTCCTCCTAACATCAAGTCCTTGGCCATAGTCGCAGTCTCTGCACCAGTCAGTCTTTCGCCTTCTTTTCTCAGTCTGTAATCTTTAACCTACAGATTAGAATTCTAAATATTTCCTGGGGTTTTGTGCTTTAATAAAACCAGTTTCTAACAATGCATTGCTAGTGTGGCCTTAGGATGGATTGTGGCCAAAGATGGCTATGATTATGGCTCAAACAAATTATAAAATTACTAAAAACATTCAGTTTTTTAAAAAAAAACATTTATTTGTATTTATTTATGCATGCATGTGATCAGGCCAACTTACAGAGTGAGTTCTCTCCTACAATGTGAATCCCAGAAGTGTTGAACTCTGTTCTGTTTTGATCTGGTATTTCCTTGGCTCATTGTGTTGCCTATGTGTTGAAGAAACCTGCTGTGGAACATATGCTGTAGGCCTTCCCTCTGGCTTCTATGAGAACACCTCTTCTTGAGAAGCTCACCGCTGATGCTGGTTGTCTTAGTGACAATTTTGGAAATTTAGTTTCTTTAAATCACAGAGAGAAAGGGAGGCAGGGAGGGAGAGGAGAGTAATATTATGAGAATATGTTTTTGTTTCAATCCCAGGTGTGGGGATATGAGGCTGAGACTGCTTCAGGCTGTCCATAGCAGCTGACTATGATTTGCCTCATGCTCTAGCAAAGGCATAATTTTGGCAGCTGGAGATAGTTTCTGTGATTGAGTGACTTGGAACTCTGGGAACTTTTCGGAGGGTATATAAAAGCTAGGGCCCCAATGCGATAGGCAGGGTTGGTGGTTGCTGGTGGGCTCAGTGGATTGCTGTTTGTCAGTAGTAGTGCTCTAAGAGGAAACAAACAAGAAACCCAATTAGATTCAGGGTATCTATCTATCTATCTATCTATCTATCTATCTTCCATTCTATTCTATTCTATTCTATTCTATTCTATTCTATTCTATTCTATTCTATTCTATTCTATTCTATTCTTCTTTCTCTCCTATCTAGTGATAGGGGGTGAAACCAGGGGGATAAAAGGTGGGGAAAAGAACCCACAAAGTAGCAAAGCCCAGCTACAGGGTGTTATTGCCTGCTGGCTTGCTGGCAAGAGAGGGAGGCATTTGTATCTTCTTCTCGGTGACCCTGTCCCTCTGAGAGAGGGACAGATAGATAATGGCCTGGACAGAACTGTGTTGATTTTGTCTCATTTTGTTTCCCCTTCCCCTCCCCACAGCTGCATTGTGCCTTGGAGAATTTGCCATCCTTTCCTTCACTACCAGCTTCTATACAGGGCAGGGCTTTCCATCCCCCTAAGACTCCTCTGTGTGTCCCCAGACCTCAGCACAGACACTGTGACCTGCTTTTCCTATTAGGAACAATGAAGTCTAAGGAAGGGGTACATGTATTTGGACCCCAAAGGCTCTCTGCTTCATGTAAGCCTAACATTGGGTTTTACCCAACATTTGTTACCAACTTGCTAGTGCCTCGCATCTGTCCTCAGGAGCCTTTATATTCTGTGAACTCTTGAAGGTGCCAGTGTCTTTAGACTTTAGATGAATTGCTTCTGCAACCAGCCCCCTACAAAATTTTTGCTATTCTTTGACTTAGTTGGTCATGGAGAGTAATGAATTCTTTCCTGGTGTTAGTTGTAATAGGAAGACATGAGAGAGCATGTAAAACAGAAGTTTTCTCTGCTGAGCTTGCACTGCTTGCTAGGTAATAGCATAGTCATTCAAAGTTGTGTTGAAACTCTGCCTGGCCCAGGGCCATTTCAGAATAAAGCACTGTTTCTCCTCCCTCAGATGTTTTGCAGTGGAGAGCTGTGAAGCAGCAAAATTCCCTAATCTGAATGTCCAGGTCTTCTTCCTGTGTTTGACCAACCCAAAGAGATATTCCTGAGTAGGCAAGTGAATGAAGCTGAAATTATTTGGTCCTGTCCCTCTGCTGACTAGAGGAGAGATACAGTGGCCTCAGAGTAGCCCCTGCTCCAGGTCCCAGCATAAGAAGGACTCTATTAACAAGAGGGCACTCATAGTCCTGAGAGATGGATCATTGTGAGATGCTCAACCCTGTTCACTATGTCTTCTCCCACATAGCAGTCTTGACAGAAACTCTGCAAGTTATCCCGTCTCCCATTGGCAATGATCTCACCTATCTGGTTTAAAAGTTCACAGCTCAAATGTGACTCTTGTACATGCAAAAGCATCAGCCAGATCTTAGAACCTCTCAACCTGTGCTTCTGTTATAAGGACAAACTGACCTCTTCATGGTAGATGGGGTTCTCACATCAGGAGTTTTTACAAGGTCTTACAAGAAGCCTGCAAGTGGCCACCTCTGTGAGTGTTGAACACATTCAAATTAGAGAGATTAGATGAGGAGGAAGGACAGGTGGTAAAAAGGAAGAAGAGACGATCCCAAATGCAAGGTGGATTGAATGGAAAATCCTACTGAGAAGAGACTCTGAAAAGGGTTAGCACAGTCATAGATAGTAACAGTCGTAAGAAAAGATATTCAGGAGCACAGCTATACCTCAGGCAACAGTGACAACAGTAGCAGCTTGAAGTAAAATCAGATGGCAGAAACGGGACACCATTAACTTCAGTCTTCCCCAGCAAGTAGGAACTTTAGGGTAATATGCAGGTGTTACTATTGTAAGGAATACCCAGCCAACAGAGAAAAGAACAGTTTCCTCTTTTCTAAGTCCATTAGTGATTCTCTATCAAAATTCCATCAATTGAGTATCCTACAAATAAGAGGAATGTCTATCTGACAGTTGTGGAGTCTGGCAAGTGTAAGATCAAGAAAGACTTGGTGTCTGCTAATGCTCTACTTCAGATTCATGGCATCCATTTGTAATCCCACTCATGAGGGCTCCATCTCCATGCTCTAGCCACCTCCCCAAGGGACCAACATTTAATGCCTTCTCTTTGGAGCTTGCATCCCAGCAGATGAATCTAGGGGAGATGGAACATTCATACTGTCACCCTTTGAAGGCTTCTGACAAGGAAGGTCTTACCTAGAAGTCCTTGCAAAATTTACTATAAAACTCTAAAGCAATATATTCCTATACTTTATCCTTGTGTAAAAGCTCATTAAAACCAGAAAGGTGAGCTTGAGACCTCCTCAGTTTACATTGCCTGGTTCACTCCAACAAATCTATCATAAAACTTCCAGCTTTCCTTATATTAGCAAGCTTCCCCCAAAACTGATTAATCAACAACTGTTTTATTTGTTCACAATTCTGTAGGTCAGGAATTGTCCAAAGATCAGTTCTTTTTCTCTTCTTCCTCCTCCTTTAATGGTTTCTCTTCATACCCCTGTCTGTCCTAGAATTCACTCTGCTGTCCAAGCTAGCCTCAAGCCCAAGAGATTCACCTTTCTCTGCCTCTGAGTGCTGGGATTATTCGTGTACACCACCCAGCCGTAGGTCAATTTTTGTTAGTTATTAGCTAGAGTCTCAGAAGGATGAATCCCATGGAAGTCCTGGAATACCCGCATGCTTTGTTCATAAGTCTGTCATCGAGGGAGGGCTGATCAGGAACAGGTCATCTTTTTGCTTCTCCTTGAGCCCACCTCAGTCTTCTCTACTTGGCCACTGAATTCCAAGAATGAGCAGTGTAAATAGGAACGTAGTTCCCGTGTCAGAAGGTGTATGGGGTAGCACTTTCACCATAGCCTCTGAGTAAAGACAAGTCTTGGAGCCATGCTCAGATCCAAGGGGACAGCAGAGGAGCTTCACCACTTGATGGATGAGTGGCAAGGGCAGGTTTTATAACATATGGAAGAGATATTGCTGCAGCCATCTCTGAAGTCACATCCTACTCTATCACAGTCTCAGTCTACACAACTGAGACTTACTCTTGAGCTGCTCTAGTGAGAAGCTTTGTAGCCAGGATAGTGTGCAGGCCTGTAACATCGGTACCTGTGAGACTGAAGCAGGAGGAGCACAGTGACTTGGAGGACAGCCTGGGCTACATATACCCTACCTCAAACACACTGTCTCCCCCCTCCTTTTATTTTCTTTTATTGGATATTTTCTTTTACATTTCAAATGTTATTATCTTTCCCAGTTTCCCCTCTGGGAACACCTTATCCCATCGCCCCTCCCCCTGTTTCTATGAGGTTACTCCCACCTACTCCCTCCCACCACCCTGTCCTGGCATTTCCCTACACTGGGGCATCAAGCCTTCACAGGGCCAAGGACTTTTCTTCCCATTGATATCTGACAAGGCCATTCTCTGCTACATATGTGGTTGGAGCCATGGGTCGTTCCATGTGTGCTCTTTGGTTGGTGGTTTATTCCTTGGGAGCTTTGGGGTGTCTCGTTGGTTGAAATTGTTCTTCCTGTGGGGTTGCAAACCCCTTTAGCTTCTTCAGTCCTTTCTCTAACTCCTCCTTTGGGGACCCTGTTCTCAGTCCAATGGTTGGCTGTGAGCATCTGCCTTTGTATTTATCAGGCTGTGGCAGAGCCTCTCAGGAGACAGGTATATCAGGCTCCCGTCAACATGTACTTCTTGGCATCCACAATTGTGTCTGGGTTTGGTGACTGTATATGGGATGGATCCCCAGGTGGGGTAGTCTCTGGATGGCCTTTCCTTCAGTCTCTTCTCCACTCTTTATCTCTGTATTTCCTCCTGTGGGTATTTTGTTCCCCCTCCTAAGAAGTACTGAAGCAGCCATACTTTGGTCTTCTTTCTTTTTGAGCTTCATGTGGTCTGTAAATTGTATCTTGGGTATTCCAAGCTTTTGGGCTAATATCCACTTATCAATGAGTGCTACCATGTGCAAGCACACTGTCTTTAGCCAGTGCATTAGATGCTGCACTCCTCCTTTTGCTCACTTTACAGTGGAGACAGAGAGCATGGTGCTGACACCCTCCAGACATTCCCAAAAGGTTCTGCTTTTCTCAAGTAAGATGAGAGATGTAAGGGGAAACCTGGAGGGAGATGCGATGCAGGTTCTTGGCCTGTTTCCCATCATTACTTAGTCAAGTGCATTTTGATTATTATTAAGTTGGAGGTGTTTTATTACCCACATAGGGATTTTCAGTTCAGTTAATATGCTGGATACTGACATTTAATTTTTTATTGCTGTTCTTTTATCCTTTCTCAGTCCTAGCAATTCTAAGTCCTCTTTTATAGGGCTCTTATTTTCTAGGGATATTCTGTTCCTGTGTGTTGGAAATGCAGTTTTATCTCTATGATATGTTACTAATTAAAGCAAACTCTTTCAAGTTGTGAAACAACCTTCCCTATTTCTAAACCCGAAACTCTAGAAAGAATTAAGAACTGATCAGTGGTAGCTGATAGATCCCATTGCATCCTTGAGAGCACAGTTGTAACTTCTATCCAAATTTCTTTCCATCTCCTGAGGACGAAGATGCCATCTTCCTACAGAGAGCAGTACCAAGCAGGCCTGTTAGCTGACAGCACTCACTTTCACACAGCACAGGGCCAAGGGGAGATGCACCGAGCATGTGCCAAGACAGCAGCGCTGCTTTTCTTTCCACTTCAGCATACCCCAGGGATTTATACACGCCGATCAGCTCATTAGGGCAATGAGACCTAGAAGCTCTGAGGCTGGAAAAGAATCCACCATGGAGAATCACCAGGATAAGATGTGAAGTAGATAAGGATAACACTGGGTGACAGAAATCCAGACCGGAGCAGCAGACAAACTAAACTAACACTCAGCCTCCTGTGTCCTCCACATGGCCTCTGAGATTAGCCCATATCTCACTGATTTCACAGTAATCAAAGTTTATGCTGCTCAGCTACCTACCAAATTGACACTGGGAAGTGGGGAGACATGTGATAAAAGTGAGTAATACTCCTCAGGTCACCTCTGTTGGCCTACCATGTATGAGACTTGGAGCATCTCTGCAAAGCCCAGCCTAGAGCGGGGACGGCAGCGTGCCCACCTGAAGTAGGAGCGTGTAGTAGTCTTCGCGACTGTGTTGTCTTCCTACTGTTGGGATGATACTGTATGCACTTACTCAATGGCAAATGGTTACATTTATATGTGTAGAAATCGAGGCACTGAGATGTGGCAGGCTTCTTTTCCTGGATAGTACAGCCCCAGCAGAGGAGAAAGGCTTTTTCCTGCTGTGTCTCACTGGAGAATATGGCACAGGGAAGATTAAGTTTCAGACATAGAAAAGGGCCCTTGGAAATCAATTAGCCCCTGAACCTCATTTTATTGGAGAAATTTAGCCCAGCAATATTATGACTTTTTCCAATATCACCTGTCTATGTGGGACAGATAAAATGGTCTATTGAGAAATGGGTTTTGGAGGCTGCCTGTGCCTGGGCAGTTGGTGCAGACGGGGTTCATTTCAGGTCAGGAGGAAAGGGGATAAAACCGCTAATATTTTCCTGGGTCAGCCCTGGCCAGGAAGGCTGTGGCTGTCTGGAGAGGTCAGGAAGTGCTGTCATCTTCTACATACATTCTGGCCCAGCCTAGTCAGCACCCTAGAGCAAAAAAAGTGGCTCTCTGGTGACCAGTCATGGAATCCCCAGCTTCTCAACTGATGCCCTTTGGGGTGTGTGTGTGTGTGTATGTGTGTGTGTGTGTTGCTGAGAAAGAAGGGCCAATGAGTGCATGGTCACTTCCTCACCATGGAGGACTTATAGAGCGAAAAATCTCATTAGAAGTGCAAGTCATACTCCCATGGGCACTATCCCCAGAGAAGCAGAGCTTACTGACTTACTAGATGAGATGTAGCCCCCTCTGGGATGGCTGCCAGAAAATTGTACAACCTTATGGAAATTGTAATGATTCAGGGGCCCTTTGGGGAAGGAAGGTGTCCTGGAAAACACCTGGTCCCTTAACTTTGAAATAGACGGCAGATCAGGAGAGGGGAAAATCGTTCTATAAATATTTATTAGCTTTGGTGTTGGGCATGGTACTGGGAACTGCCTGCAACCAAGGATGCCATTGCCTACTGCTCTTCTTGGCCTCTCCCAGTGGCAACACCTTTCTTACTTCATTTGCATTGACTTCTTAGTTTTCTTTGGCATTGATGACATGTTGATAATATCCTACCAAAATGTATTTTGGCTGTCTTAAATATGTTGATCTGGCTCAACTGAAGAGTTCTTGATGGAGTTCTTGATTTCACATGTTGTCAAGTGCAAAGACACTACTAAAGGCTGGTTATACATCTGCTTTGGAATATCTGCCAGCCCACCAGGGAGGACTGGGAAGGAGTTTGATAGCAAACAGCAGTCATTACTGAAAGGACACCACCAAAGAAGGTGTCTCCATGGTACTGTTAACATTGGATGCCCAGAAATGATGCCCAGGAGCCCCACCCACAGGGTGCATCCTTTTTGACTGGAAGAGCCCCAGCACAAAGACGTTATCATTGGGGCTGAACATACAGAGCACCTGCATGCATAAAGCCCTGGTCCCATGACCAACACTGCATAAACCGGGTCTGGTAGCACATGTCTATGACCCCAGCACTCAGAAAGTGGAGACAGGAGCTCAGAAGTTTCAGATTATCCTTGGCTTCACGGGTATCTTAGTATGTTATCACTGAAGACCAACGTTAAACACACACATCAACTAGAGAGATTGTCTTGGCTATGGCTCTTGGCAAGTGTGATAGCGATTCATGGTTGTTAATTTGGCTACATGTGGACTTAACCAAAACTAAGTGGCTGGATACACCTGTGAGGGATGTGAGGGATTTGTCTTAATTAAATCACTTGAAATGGGATGACACAACCTAAATCTAGGTCTTTTGAGGTAAGAATATCTTAAATCTGGGCCACACTTTCTGATGGTAGCTTCTGTAAAGGACATAAAAGGAAACTCTTGCTCTTTGCCTACTTATCCTCCATCTTGCTAGCAAGTTCATTAATTCACTGGTATTAGAGCCTATTTCTTTAAGATTCCAGTGTTCACTAAAGACCAGCGAGACATCAGGGGCAAACCTTGGGTATTGAACAGTTACTGAATTCTCAGACTTTCTGTTGGTAGATAGATAGTCCTTGTTGGACTGGCTGGACCACAGCCTGTAAGCCACTCTGGTAAATCAATCTCCCTCTCCCTCCCCCTCTCCCTTTCCCTCTCCCTCTCCCTCTTCCCCTCCCCCTCCCCGTCCCCCTCCCCCACCTTTGTTTTGTTCCTCTAGAGAACAAGTAAAACTCACCATTATTTCCAATGCTTACTTGACCATAGTGCTGTGGACACAGGTTACACTGATTCTCAGATGACTGGCGCATTCTTTCCTTCTGTGTGCACAACACAGGGTCTTTGGTGGAAACACGTTTAATTTCTAATATAGTAGAAGACTCACATTTCCTGGTAGCAAGGAAGAGAGAAACCTAAGAGAAATTTAGGGAAGTCCTAAGAATCACAGACTTTGCTTCCCTAGAAACCCAAAAATTGAGAAAAGATTTTATTTAGAGTAGCAGGCAATAATTTACTATATTTACTAATACTTACATTTGATGGATGGAGCAAAGTTGGGTATTTGGAAATATTTCAAACTCTTCAGAGAACAAGGGTGTCTATAATTCACTACCCGTGTTCATTTGATAAGAGAGAAGAGAGGAAAACCTGTGAGGGGAGGTGGTGAGCTGCAGGGTGCAGGAAGCTCCCCTCCCCCAGGGCCAATTCCACTCTGAGATGTGGAGCTGAGTCTAAGGGACCAGGAAGGAACTGGGATGAGATCTGCCATTTGATTGGGTGTGGTGACACACCCCTGTGATCCCAGCACTCAGGAAACTGAGGCAGGACCATGGAGAATTTGGTTCAGTTGGGCCATAGAGTGGATTTGAGGCTAGTCTAGGCTGTATAACATGGGCTGTGGAGAGAGTCAATATAAGCATCTTCGGTAACTGTGGAGCCTAGCCATCCTTACTGTACCATTTGAAAGTGTAACGTTTTGGGGTTGGGGATTTAGCTCAGTGGTAGAGCGCTTGCCTAGGAAGTGCAAGGCCCTGGGTTCGGTCCCCAGCTCGAAAAAAAACCAAAAAAAAAAAAAAAAAAAAAAAAAAAAGTGTAACGTTTCACAGCAAATAATTTAGGTGGTATTCCTGCTTAAAGGTGCAGACATTTGAAAACATTTTGTAAGCTTAAAGCACTGTCTTAACTACAGCAGGCTGGAACCGCTTTTCCAGTGTGTCACATATTTACACTTTGTTCTCATAACTGTTATTTACATTTATGATTTAGGAGGAGAAGGAAGCAAAGATCTCATGGTGGAATAAGATTATACAACTAAAGCTATTCTGAGTGTGCCCCTTTGGTATTTCTAACAGAATTGGGTTCTTTGGGGGAGTATTTCTGTTCCAAAACGCCCATGACACCTGCAAATGGGAGTATAGATTCTGGAGGGATAGTAATCAATGTCGATCTGACTTCAAATCCTGTGCTTAGGAGTCTATCGCCATTATCAGTCATCACTGTTGCTGGCATTTGTCCAACACAGCTGTGTGGAAGGCACTGTTCTGAGTACTCACAGCCTGCACCACAACATCCTGATAGGTGTGCTGTTCCCATCCTGTAGATGTTGAAGCTGGATCGCAGAAAAGTGTACTTGGGAGACTGAAGTAGGCCAGCAAGTTCCAGAGAGGGAGGGAGTAAAAAAGAAAAAGTAACTTGTCCAAACTCGTGAAGTTATCTATTAGAAAAGCAAGGAATCGACCTCAGGCTGTCTAGACCCAGAACCATTTACCCATTGTATTATACTGTCATTTCTTCTGCTTGTGTGGTATGTCTTTTTTTGTGTTTATGTTTGTGTGAGCATGCAATGGAGCCAAAAGTCTGTCTTTCTGATTCCTTCTCCACCTTTAAACAGGGTCTCTTACTGAGCCTGAAGGTCACTGATTGGCTATGCTGACTGGCCAGTCAGCTTTTGGGGCCTTCCTGTTTCCACCCCACTCATATTGTCATCTTTGATGGAATTATTAAAGAAATATACAAAGATATATTTTACGTGTTTCTATCAAGGCACTGGATAATAGAGGAAAGGACTGGGGGCAATATCCATCAAAAAGGGATGTGTTCAGTTTAGTTAGCCATTAAAAACAAACGACCTGAATCTATCAAAATGATGAGATAGTCTACATCAAAAATCTGTATGCAGAACGCATCCCTACTGCATCATCTACATGTGTGCGAAAGGCATCCATGCTGCACTAGCTCCCTGCGAAAGGCGTGTTGTATTCAGGGAATCAGCTTTTGGCAGCATGTATAATATGCTCTATTTTTGGGTAAGAAAAAATTCTTAAAAGCCAGACGTGAAATTGTTGACTTTTATTATACCCTGGAGATAAAATTATGATCACTTCCCATCATGCTTTTGTGTTAAAATGTTTTCTAATGTTTTTAAAGCATGTATGTTTTTTATAGAAGTACACAAGAAAACTAATAATTTGAATAAAAGAAGAAACACAAAAGCAGTAGAATATCAAGAGTTTTGTTTTAGTTTCTAGGACTTTAGACACAGTATATTGAGGTCTGACAGTGTGGGCCTTGGCCCTCAAAGTTATTCTGGAGGTTACAGACACAAAATGCTCAGGTTTCTCTGGTTTACTGGAATTGTCAGTTGTGAGCAGCAGAGGAGTGGGAACCTATGTAAGAGCATTTTCCACACAGTGAATACAGGTAGAGTTCTGGGTTCCTAGAAGGGGGAGAGCCTTCAGCTGGCTCTAAAGAACCATGGGGGAGCTTAGTCTGACTGACATAAACTCTGGTGTATTAATTCTGTTTTCAGAATTCTCCTCTTAGATTTACCTATGCATCAAATCAAGTATACCTGGAGTCAAATTCTGACTTCTGCTTACTAGCAGTGTGATTCTTAAATTGCAAATGCTCAGTCACTGTATGTGATTAGTTAAGTGTGGCTATACTTATAACACATGGTACTATATGATAATGATGTAGTACCTGGTCCACTTTGGCTCTCAACAAAAATCAATTTTATTGAGATTTTTCTTCCATGTTCCCACCCAAAGTCTAGTCTATTTCCTAGTTCTCTTTGGCATGAGTTGCCTTTCCTCTTTCTATGTAGCCTGCCAGTATCTAGCTGACTCACAAAGCCTGTCTCTGTGCCCTTGGCTGGTACCAATGTGTTTGTGTGATTATTTGCCTGACTTAAGGCTGCACCTTGCTTCATTGCAGCACCCTGCTTGTCCTCAGCCTCCCCAGGATTCCCACATCCCTGCCTCCACCTATGTAATTTCCTGTGAACAGAGCTTGACCTCAGAACTCCTGCACTCAACTTAAATCTATCTCTCAAACATCCCTTAACACCATGGCCATCTTGTTGCCTGCCACAGCTCTGTATATCAGACAGAGCCTGAGCACTTCCTGGCCAGTGCCTGACTCCTGGTGGACTCCTGTTGGAGACTCTAGATCTTCTCAGAAGTGAAAGATCTTGCCGAAAGGCAACACTAAGCTAAGCCATTGGCTGCCGTCCTTATGTAGATAGACCCTGTCTGGGCTTTGCTGGACCAGCTATGGAAACAGTGAGCTTCTTTAGCATCCTGTCACTGCTGTGGACGTAGAGACAAGACAACTCATTGAAAAGGTAGCTTTGCTGACCAGTTCCTGTCACCTCAGTCTGGGCTTCCTGACTACTTTTTACAATTCTTTTGGATCAAATAGAATACTCCCTGGCCTTTCCTAGTTGTAGAAGTCTCATTGTCTCATGGGCAACACAGGCTGGTTGTAGGGACCTCTTGGCTTCAGAATTCTAGAGAGTTTAGCAAACTTTCCATGAGGTACTTTGTTTTTCTACTTTAAGTATAAAACAGTGACTCACAGAAATAAGTGTTCTTGGGTTATCTGGTCAGCTTTGGATGTTTCCTCGAGAACATGGTCCCATCTCTGCTGAAATGTCCCAGATGTTGGGCTTCCTCATCATAGCAGCTTAAAGAAAAAAAATCTTGCAGCCTCCTCTTTCTCACCTCTTTCCCTGTCACTTGCCTGAACCACGTAGCAAGCCCAAGGGAAAGTATCCCTCTCTCTCAAGGGTCCCTTCAGGGCAGACCAGTCTGTGTCCCCAGTGAACTTTGAGGTTGCTAGAAATAGGACCTCGAGCGCCACAGCTCTGCTACTAAGTACAGGACTCTGCAGCCCTCTAGAGCTCTGACTTCTCTCCTGACTATCCAAATGTTTCTCCTTTTCTTTCTGGGACACCTATGCCTTGTTTTCTTCTTTGTTCAGAACTGCAAAAAGGAACTGTTTGTTTGACTATGGACTTCCTTTTTTAAACTCCCCCACTGTTCCAAACCCATTGCTCTCTTCCTCTCCCAAAGAAGAAAGGAAAGCAAGCCACAATAATACTTCTGTAAATTTATGGCCACTCTGTAATGTTTAATCACAGCTACGTGACTGGGGCCTTCAGAGCAGGCGTACAAGTTCAGCGCAAGGTGAATCTTGTGTGAGATAATCTGAAAGTTCATTCAGAGGTGAGGGCAGCAGCCTCTAGCAGACATCGAGGTTAACAGGAGGTCACCTGCTCCCCCCGCCCCCCCCTTCTGGCCTTCTCTTCTACAATGTGTAAACAAAAGGGAAATGTAACTTCCAATGAACCTGGCATATGTTGTGCTCACACTAATCTTGGCCTGGCCAACTGTAAACTGTCCAATCTCCTGTGGCTGAGCCTTTCCACCCATTATTTGCCTGTTAGAGATGAAGAACCACTACAAAAGATTGGAGACCAGCGCCACATGAGCCAGATCCTGGAACTAACCTTGGGAAAGCAGGGTTAGCACGAGAGGTGAAAGATGTTTGCTGCCAGGCACTCAGAGCTGGGCCAGGACACTAACCTTCTGTGGTACTCTCAATCCCAAGTCAGCAGCCCTCACTGAACTCCTTCACTCCCTACCACAGGGCTAACAAGCAAAGACAAAAATGGGCATGCCCTCAAATTGCTCACAGCTGAGCAGTGAAATTATCTGTGATATAATTGAAACAAGAGGATGGACAGGAGCTGTGCTGACATCAGAAAGAGCTGAGGATAGTGTCTCCTGTGGGACCCTGCCTCAATTGTAGGGCTGTGCTATGGTGTTCAGCCCAGTGCAAATTCATCCACTGGGCTGAACTCTGTAGTTCAACCCACTCCGCCAAGAGAATTTCTAAGAAATATATAGAGGCAGTATTTAATACCCGGGTAGGAGAATGCAATAGCTGACCCTGAACAGCCTAAAGAAAAAATAGGGGTGTAGACAACTCTCACTTCTGCTGGGCCAGAACTATCTATATGGGGAGACTTCTGCTGTACTTCAGGCCTAACTTCTTGCAAGTGGATGCATAATGGGTGCTCCAAGATCTAGACTTGATTAAGGTTCAGCAAATTGTCCTGGGCAAGTATATTATTCAGGGTTTCTATTGCTGTGATGAAACACCATGAAAAAGTGCAAGTTGGGGAGGAAAGGTTTATTTGGCTTACACTTTTACATCATAGTTTATCATCAAAGGAAGTCAGGACAGGAACTCAACAGCGCAGGAATCCTGGAAGCAGGACTGCTGCAGAAGCCACAGAGGGGAGCTGCTTCCTGGCTTGCTTTCCATGGCTTGTTCAGCCTACTTTCTTATAGAACCCAGGACCACCAACCCAGGGATGACACCACCCACATGGACTGGTCCCTCCTCCATTGATCACTGATCAAGAAAATGCCCTACAGCCGCATGTTATGGATGCATTTTCTCAACTGATCTTTCCTTCTTTCAGATAACTCCAGCTTGCATCAAGTTGATATAGAACTAGTTGGCACCGCAAGTATTTATCTTGAGTTAGCCTCTAGAACTCCTTGCCCATTAACAGCTATACAGAAAGCACAGACTTTGATCATTTGACTGTTGCAGGTGGTAAAAGAAGTCAAAAGTACTGAGCATCTAAAAAGGCACACCCTTTAGCTATAAAATCCCCTTGGTATTATGTTTGGTACCTCTTGGGGGGGTCAGAAAGTAGGACAGACAGACAGACAGACAGACAAACAGACAGACACACACACACACACACACACACACACACACACAGTGTCCTAAACTCCCATGGGTCTAGATCTCTGTACAGGTAGAACCAGGGAAAAATGCACTGATAAGAGGATTTTGTAGTCTTCCAAAGGAGACTAGGCCAAAGAAGTAGCTAGTAATTTCAGATCATTGTACCAGCAATGCAGTGGGTCCCAGAGTCTGGAAGAAGGTTTTTCCAGGATCTGACAGGAGAAATGAAAAGAAGTCTTTCTAAATCAGAAAAAGTATAAGTAAGGTGTGGGGATGTCTGCCATCTTCACTGTCTGTGCTGTCGTCTTTGCTGATGTAGGCTGACCTTTGCTAGATGCCAGGCTCTATGGAGCACTTCATCAAGCCCAGTTATTTCCACTTTAAAGAAGTTAGTAATGGATCCCAGAGCATGTGAATTCCGAGAAAGTATTAGAAGCATTAGCTGACTGCAGCCCCTAGGCAGAATGTCAGAGATGGCCTCAGAACAGCTTGCCAGCATCACTGAAGGCATCATAGCCACCTACACACATCAATCTCCAACTCAGTATTGTGAGTCATGTAGGAACAGGACTTTAAAAGCTAGTGCAGAAACTTAGGTAAGGGTGACATCTTCAAGTCAGAAACATGGACTGTCATAATATGGAAAGGACTACTACACAAGGGGACTAGCTAGAATAAGGTAGTCATTTTCCAGTATCACCTTGGTCTGTACTCTGTGTTGACTTTCTTGTAAACATGGGAGAAATCACAGGTAACATATATACTGTTCATCCTTGTACTATCTAAACTGGGGATGCTCCCTTAAAACCCTGTACTGATGGCCTGGCACATGCTAGGTCCTTCCTTGATGGAACTCAATTCCCAGGAACAAGTCATGTAATCTGCAGAGTGTCCAGATGGCTCTGGTCCAAAGAACATGGACGGGATGGGAAAGGGAGTTGTAGCCTGGGTGAGAGCCAGGGGCTTGGTTTGCTGTTACATTGAAGCAGAAGTCAAAGAGCTTCCTGTCCCTGTTAGGTTCACAGAGGGCAGTGGGGCCTTTGATTAATAATGACACCTCTGCGGTGGCCATGCTGACAACTGTGATAGCATTCAAGTATGCTTTCACTTACTGTACCTCTTTTCAGATCCTAGTTTGATGGGGGCAGGTTGTAACAAAAACTCATCAAATTCATGATTCAGAAATCCCTAATGACTTAACTGAACCCCCATAACAGACCATGCTCTGATGAGGAGATAATAAGCACACAGGTAAAATGCTGGATCAAAATCCTCATAACTTCAAAAAGTAAATGCCTACTGCTCTAGCCACCTAAGAAGATATTCAGTTCATGCTTACAGATTTCTCCTCAGACTTCTGAGAACAAGTGATTTAAAGCTCGCTTCTTCTTTCTTCCTATTTCTTCTACCTACCTAGCTCAGTTGCTGGCTAACAGGCACTGTTGCTTCTAGGGGAGTCTCAGAGGCAATATGGTCAAGGAAGGGAGCCCCGAAAGCAGAGCTTTCCCGTCACTCCAACTCGGGCTTCCATTCCTTAGAAGAGTCTCTGAAGATGGGACCAATCCTAAGGATTCTCAAGTGGGAATGTAACCCTCACTTCTTACTTCAGAGGAGGTATTCTTGTGATCATCTTCATTCTGGTCAGCACAGGCTTCCCACTGGGTCTTTATTGTATGTTTCTGTGTGTTCACTTCCAAGGATAGAAGGACCCTTTCAGTCATCTCCCTAAGTTCTAGGTCTGGACTGATACCTGCATTTTCTCTGTGTCACTCACTGTGAATCAAGTGTAATTGCTTACAACACTGGCCTGACATTTTTTACATCATAAATGTGGTGACAGTCTTCTTACCACACTCACCTAACCTGCTGTCTGCCCTGAGTGCCAGCAGACATTAATTACATCCCCTTGCCATTCAGAACACACTTGGGCAACTCTTCACCAAAAACAAGCTGAGAAGCATATTGTAGTATGTTTTGATATTCTTATATTCTAAAGAGTACTAGTAAATAGTTTAAATGAAAAAACAAATTTGAACTGATCAAAATGGATAGGTCTGGAAAATACAAGAAAGGATAGAAAAGTAACTTGTGGAAAGTTACTCACAGTGGTGTGTGTGTCTGTGTATGTCTGTGTGTCTGTGTGTGTGGTGTGTGTGTGGTGTGTGTGTGTCTGTGTGTGAGTGTCTCTGTGTGTATGTGGTGTGTGTGTGTGTCTGTGTGTGTGTCTGTGTGTGTGTGTCTCTCTCTGTCTCTGTGTGTGTCTGTGTGTGTGTCTCTGTCTCTGTCTCTCTCTCTCTTTGTGTGTGTGTGTGTGTGAGAGAGAGAGAGAGAGAGAGAGAGAGAGAGAGAGAGATATGTAAGAATCCATAGCAGATGCCAAGTAGTCATGAGAACATGTGAGGTAAGGGTGTAGAGATGGGTTACTCTCTTTTCCTCAGTGCTTATGTAGAACAGACATAACTATTGGCATTTAATTATTCTCTAAGAGCAACATGGATTTTGTGCACTTTTTGTAGTTTGGGGTTTGTGTAGTCCATGTTGGCTTTGAACTAAAAACCACAAATGTTAGTATTACAGGCATGTGCCTCAACACTCAGCATACTTACTTATTACTTAATTTTAAAACAGGAAGTAAAATTCCCTGTCATTCTCTGTCACCTCTCTAGGTATCTGATATAGCTATATAGAGAATAGAAAGGGCCATCCAGAGACTGCCACACATGGGATCCATCCCACATGCAGTCACCAAACCCAGTCACTATTGGGGATGCCAAGAGGTGCATGCTGACAGGAGCCTGATATAGCTGTCTCCTGAGAGGCTCTGCCAGAGCCTGACAAATACAGAGGCAGATGCTCTCAGCAAACCATTGGACTGAGAATAGGGTCCCCAATGGAGGAGTTAGAGAAAGGACTGAGATAGCTGAGGGAGTTTGCAACCCCATTGGAAGAAGAACAATACCAACCAACCAGACCCCTTAGAGCTCCCAGGGGCTAAACCATCAACCAAAGAGTATACATGGAGAGACCCATGGCTCTAGCCACATGTGTAGCAGAGGGTGGCCTTGTTGGACATCAATGGAAGGAAAGGCCCTTGGTCCTTTGAAGGCTTGATGTCCTAGTATAGGGGAATGCCAGGGCAGAGAGGCAAGAGGGAGAGGGTGGGTGGGTTGGGGAGCACCCTCATGGAGGCAGGGGTGGGGGAATTAGATAGGGTGTTTCCGGAGGGGAATATGGGAAGGGGGGATAATATTTGAAATGTAGATAAAGAAAATATCCAATAAAAATGAAAAAAAAAAGCTAGATAGATATCATGTTCTTAAGTATTTCAGTTCTCTACCAGTCGTTTAAGTTGTATTCTTAGACAAAAAAGGTTAAACAAAATCAGGACTTGGGCTCTGGTTGTGGCCCAGTCATGGTGACTCTGGCCCTTAGTCCCTTCCATCCTGAAGGAAAGGAAGAGAAAGAATGGCACACTTCTTGTAGCTCCTCACAAGCAGCATCCCTGCTACATAGGAGAACTATGCTATTGCAGCCATCTGTTTCCTAGAAAGGCTTATTGGTTTTAGAATCTTAGAGCTGGAAGAGAGTCTATGTTCTTTGTCAATGAAAGTAGGCTCTAGAAGAGCCCTCATGAGCAAGGGTACTTGCAAGAAATAGGCCCAGGGCTACAGTGCTGGTCGTCTGCCTTCTACATTACAGTCAGAAGCTATGGGATGATGTCTAAAGCTAGCAAAGGAAGATGTCCAGAGAAGGTTGATATCCAAGAGAGCAGTAGTGTGGCACAAACAGAGAACATCCTGAGTGTTCCAAGCATGGCAGACAAAATTCTCAGAGGACAATTTGGAGAAATGATGTGATCATTTCTGGCATGAGGACAGTTTTCAAAAGAGATTCTTAGAAATAAAGGAAGGACAGTTATGATGATAGGGGAAGAGGCCATTTGTCCCACAAAGAAGATAATTCCAAAGACATCATTCTGTGAGACTACCATTGGTCACTGAATCTGCCACACAGTCCTGCCCTCACCTATGAGAATTCAGTGAACAAGGACAGAAAGAGAATCAAAGGTGTTTCTCCTCACTTCCTCCACCCTCCCACACACATGTACATGTTTCATATGTGCATGTACACAGATACACACATTGCTGAAGAGTCTTTCAGAAAATTGGACCACTTGGCCAAGGTATTTTGTAAACACTGACCTACTAGGTATGCTGTGTGCGCTGCCTTTGAGCTACTTGGGGGTGAATATAGTGCTGAGCGAAGTTATATAGAAATCTAACCATCTAAGTCAATTAGGTGCCCAGCAGAGTCTTTGGAAGATTCCTGCCTCCCCTGGGGATGGCTCATACAGCTGCCTTTTTGTTACTAAGCCTCAGTTAACTAAGGCTTACTAGCTAGATTAGGGAAGGACCCTTGGCTCTACAGTTTACACTCACCCCATCCCCTGCACTCTCCACATGTGGGCTTCCATTGTTTCCTGGGGCTTCACTGCTCTGCTCTAGGCACCTATCAAATCCCAGCTCTTGCAGAGACTGGGCAAGTCAGGTGTCTGTCCAGCTCTTAGCACATTCTAGAAGCCTGCATAGTATCAAGAGTTAAATACATACTTCCCTCACTAATATGTGTAGCCATCTGGTTCCTTTGTTGTTAACTAGTGAGTTACACTATGTGCTAGCCATATCTGAAGCAAAAGATGGACAGAAAGAACTCAGGGGTTATTGTCTACTTTTCCGGAAAGTAGAACAACTGCAAACAGTTATGGGACAGGGAGGAACCTTAGCCATTGTTATCTTTTTCCTCCCAGACGTTAGTTGCATTATAAAAGGGTGTCACTTGGAGTTAGAAACTTTTAAATTAAAGATGACACCCTCTTGTTTACTAAATTAATGATCTTGGGTGGGTCACTTAACTCTCTTATTGACATCTATAAAACGGGTCATTGCTGACTTCCATAGAATTGTGGAAGACTCTAGTAAACTCATCTATGTAAACACGTACCACTGCACCAATGCTCCATAGGATCTTGGTAGACAGGCAGAACCTTCTCGCTGCTGATGGTCTAAGTAGACATAGCCTGAGAAGTCTTGTGCTGAATAGTCCTTGGCAGCAGGGTTGAGAAGCAATGTAGGGAGTACCACTAACTAATCTTGGACATCGGCAGCCCAGCAGGTGGGTAGGAGGAAAGAGCTGGTACTCTTAACACTCAATATTTAGCCTTGCAGAGCTAGGCATGAGAAGGTACTTGGTGATACTGTCCCCTCTCTGGGTTATGTTGTTGAAACTGTTCAGAAGTTCTACATCGATGACCCAAAAAGGATTAGGGAGGAGGTGTGTCACCAGGGCTGGGCTTCAAGATTTCAAAATCCAATTAGCTTGCCCTCTTTCTGCTCATGTTTGTGAGCAAGATGTAAGCTCTCATTTGCTGCTCCTGCACCATGTGTCTGCTTCATTGCTCCCCACCATGATGGCCATAGACTCACCCTCTGAACTATAATCCCCAATAGACTCTTTATAAATTGCCCTTGTCACATTGTCTTATGGTGGCAATAGATAAGAATTAAAACAGCATGAATAATATAGCACTCATGTGAAGGGCAGAGGACAACTTTGGGTGTCAGTTCTTACCTTGTTTAGAAAGGGTCTCTTGTTGCTCATTAATGTGCATCAAGTTTCTAGGTATTCTCCTTTCTGCACCTCCTATTTCAGTGTTCCCAGCTTTTATATGGGTTGTAAGGACCATATAAAACTCAGGTCTTCATATTTGAATGGCAAGATTTTTACCACTGAATTATCACCCCACCTCATCAATCCATATTTAGTCCTTCACAGGTTTCATTTCTGTTTACTAAACGGCAGTGATGCCTGTGACTTTTGGTTTTCCTGAGCATTAAATGACATAAGTAAGCAAGATACATACCTAGCATCTGCCCTGTGATAGATGTTCCCATTAGCTGGTCTCTCTGCTCCTCCTACTTCTGCTCTTGGCTTCTATTAGTCAGTTTGCTTGCAATTCCCTGTTTCCTTCCCTTTGTTCCAACAGAATGGAATTGTCAATCTTTTGAATTCTCATTCTTCCTCACTGAGAATTTCACAAATAAAACTTGATGTCTGGGTGTCATCTTTGATTCTCAAGGGCAGGTGCTAGGCTAGTTAGAACTTTTTAGCAAGGTGTTTTATCACCTGTTTCCAAAGTGAACTTGAGGGAAATATGAACACACACATATAATTAAATTATATTTAATTTAAAATAATAATTAGGACTAAAATATAATTAGCAACTATAATTAAAAGGAAGAGAAAATGTCTTAACTCTGTAAGGATAACATTCTAGTGTTCCCAGGAAGTAATGCTAATATACTGCAGGTGTGAGGGGAAGATTCCTTATGAAACTGGAGTTTTCTGAGTAGAGACAAAGCATCTCTTGGTTCTTTAATCAGTCTATTGATTAGTTCCAAATTATGGCAGTGGAATTCCAAATTCAGTTTTATTCAGCTCTATCTCCTCAAATGAGGAAACAAAGGGTTCAGGAAGTTAGCAGTCACTCACTAGCCTTCTGGCCAGAACCAACTGTATTTCCTGGGCTATATTTATTCTCAGCTTACCAGTGTGTAAGAGCATTCTCTACTTTACTATCTTTTAGTGTTAGGCATGCTTTCTTAGGCCTAGAGAAAGTGCCTGGGCTGGGATTTGTAATTGTGACCCACAGAAGGTTTACAGCTTTTCCTTAATTTACATGTCTATGAAAAGGACCAAAAACATTCAAATGACTTTGTGATAGTTTCCTTGCTTCTTTTCTTTTGTTTCTTGACAGAGTCTTATTATGTAACCCAGCCTGTCCTGTAACTCAGTGTGTAGCCCATACTAGTCTTGAAATCATGATGCCCCCCTCCTTAGCCACCAAAGTGTTGAGATTGCAGGTTGCTCCAAAATACTTGGTTATGATAGTTTTCCTTGCATATTCAGCCAGTTTCTCCAGACTTGTCACTGAGAACCACCATTGGTAAAATAAAATTCAAAGATTCACCCTTCATGTATATTTATGACAATTTATTAATCAACTATAAATACTAGTAAATAAAAAATATATTCCAATCCATATCTTATTCCCCTCTACAGTTTGGTATAGAGCACTATCATCGCCTTTACAGACCTCTGTGTATGTGTGCATACATGTACATGTGTGTGTGCACATTTATTTGCATATGGATACTTGCTAGTTAATATTTCAAGGCATGTATTTTTATATAGGCTAAGAAAAGTTCATTACTCATAGCTCATATTTTAACTATATTTTCTGATCATTTCAATTTTAAGGGCTGATTGGCATATCCAGTGGATTTCCTGTCTAAAGGGGGTGCTACAGTTTGCACTGTGGTTTGAACTGTTGAGTGCTGCCATTGTTCTGATGCTTGCTTACACTTACACTGTTGAAACCACCATCTGCCTATGGTTCCTTTGCAGAGATGCTCCTAAACCTTTTGGCTGGGGAATGTGTGTAAGTTCAGTTAACAACTCTATTAGAGTCCCTAACCCAAACAATAGTATACTGGAAAGGCCCTGCCTTTGTTCCCTCCACAAAATGGATGCTGTAGTTAGTAAGACACAGCCACTGAGCAGCATCACAAGGAGTATTCTAGGTCCCCCCAGAAGCTGATGCAGGCCCCAGCTGGAGACAACTGTGGGGGACACTTTCAGTCTTGCTCTGCCAAGATAGCCTTAAAAGGGAAAGGCTTAGACAGGCAACCTAGAAACATTTATCATTGAAATAAATAAATGTTTCTGGACATATTGTTTTCTTTCGGGAGAAAATGCTGTTGCTACCTAGACAGAGCTTCCTGATGCCAACATCCGAGTGGTAGGGTTATGGGACCAGTAAGAAAGCAGCCACACACCCATGACTATCTTTTTCCCCTGAGGAGGAAAGGAGGTGGGGGAGACCCTCCTAGAAGCTCCTGGAGCCAGCCTGCAGCATGACCATTGTTGTAAGGTTTGAGTAGAGATCGAGAGAGCCCTGGAGGGTTCTCTAGTCCCAGTTTTATCACCCATGGAAAATCCAGAAGCCTCCTCTGGGTTGCTGTGAGCCCCTGTGTATTGTCCGTCTTTGTGCCTCCTGGGCTTCTGTTTCTGTAGTAAGCTTGCAGCTACCTAGTTGTGCACGATGATACAAGCAGAGAGAGGCAGGGGAGAGGGGGCAGCCAGCCTGCCAGCCTTAATTCAAGCATCAGGAGGGAACCAGAGATCTGTCTAAACTAGATAGGAAATGCTTTAGAAAAACTCCTTACTTAGTATCCAAGTCTCCATGTTGCCCAGGCCATAGGACCATTAGCGATGTCTTTTAGCCCTTCTCACACATGTTCATTAAATTGCCTCTCTTCCTGCTCTGCCTCTTAACCAGCAGCCCAAATTTCTCCTCCTTTCTCTGCAGATGCTCCTGTATCTTGAGGGGCTTGCCCAAACAGAAAATCTCTTCAAGCACTCTCTCTCCTAAAGGAATTCTGGTGCCCATTGTTAAAATAATGAAATTCTTACCTGCTCCTTATGATTAAGTGTCCTGTCTTCTTTTCTTTAATTTAATAGATATGAGAAATGTCACATGTTGAAAGACAACACACACACACACACACACACACACACACACACACACACACACACACACACTGCCCTTCTTGACTTGGATCTAAAGCTAGACTTCTGAAAAGCCCAAGAGTACAACTTTAGGCTTTCCTGGCATGTGGTAGTGTTTGTCATAGCTACTGGCTTCAGCTATTACTACACAAAAACAGCCATAGATAAAATGTTAGCTAGTAAACACAGCTCTGTTCCAATAAAACTTTATTTTTTAAAAAGGGGGTGGAGGTAGTGATTACAGTTCCCCCATCTGCCCTAGAAAATAGCAGAGAGTAGAGAGGCTGCCAGCTGAAACGCAGTGCCTTTAACATCATGGCCATCTGTCCCTTGCTTTCTTTCTCCTGGTTATTTCCAAAGTACTCTTAAGCAACAGCCTTGTCAGTTTTCTTGCCTGGCATCCCCTCACCCCTGCCAATCCCCACATGTCTGGCTCAGGCCTTGAAGCCCTTCTTGTGAACTGTGTCATAAAGTATCTTGTGTCCATCACTCTGTATCTGCTCACTTACCAGCCTCAATTCAAGACTAGACATGGCATCTCATATCTCTCCCCTGTGCAGGAGTGCCTGCTACATTGTTGGCAGTGTGTTTGTTAAAGTCATTCATTCCTCTTCTGACATTTGCCCAGATGTCTGTATCAGGAAACATTTCTGAGGTCATGCAGGAGGCAAGCCAAAGCTGTTCTTTGAATTGTATGGCTAAGGGCATGGGGTCAGGGGAAATCCTGGCAATAAACACAGATGGGTCATGGTCAGGTCTGCTGTTCAGCAGTTTCTTTGCAGTCTTTTTCTTGGTCTGTCCTCAGATGTTGATAGAAGCTTTCTCTGTGGTCAGACTCTTCAGTTGGGGAACCCTGAGCCTGCATTTGTTCTTACTATGCCCTGCTGCCTCCTGAAAAGTAATAGATTATGAAAAATGTCTTATGATGATGTGGTGAGTTTTATCCTGTTAGGTTGTCAGTGAGCAAGGAACTCCTGCCTAGTGTTGTAGTGGTCCTGCTCCTTTCTGTGATGAAACTGTACTTAGAGAAGATAAAGCATATTTAGAATGTTGTGGGATTATATAAGTATCTTGGACAGACATGCTATCATTACATGTTTAGCATGAAGAATTCTTTTGGATGTTTATAAGGTACACACTCAAGTTTTCCTTTCAGCTCAAGGATATTGCTGCTTTCAGAGCAGTTTTTGCAGAAATCAGTAGGCCTGATTAAGAGAAAACTTGTCAATAAATCAAGCTTATGGGAAGCAGGGTGGGCTCCTGTCAAGGTGTCCATCGCTGTGTACCTTTGTCCCTGCCATTCTTTGTTCTTTGTGGAATCTTTTCAGCATGCTAGAAGGAGGAGGTTTTACCAACTTGAGGTTGGGCCAATGCTATCTAGTGGAGCCTGTGCAACTATGACCAGCATCCTCTTCTGTGGTGCTTACGGGTACCTTCCCTTGGAACCCTGAAGTCAGATAGCCAAGGCTGAGCTCCTTCCCAATATGGCTGCATCCCTTCAGTTTGATGCTTCCTTTGTCCTCAGGTAGTCTTCCCCTAGTGCCACCTGGAAGGACCCTAGCTTGGTCCACTTTATCAAATTGGTTTGGGAAAACAAATTGTAAGTTTGGCCCATCATCTACTCAGTATTGTTGCTACAAAATGTCAGCTCACCTATTGTAATTCCTTTTAATATGTGTTTATTCAGGCCTCACTAGGAGTCTAGAAGTATATTGTTCAGTGCTGAGGAGAAGTCTGGAGATATATGTCATGTTTTACCCTTGGGGAGCTGCTACTCTACTTATGACAAAAGACCTCACAAAAATAGCCTAAGGAAGATACAGGTGCATTTTATTGTCTCCCCTGGTCTTTCATTGCTTAAAAATGACTTCTAGTTTATTTAAACACACACACACACACACACACACACACACACACACACACACAGTTTATATACTAAATCATTGATTAAGGAAAAGCTTCTAGATGTTAAGTTCAAATATAATTCCATAGGAGGAAAAGTACAGGAGAACAGCCATGGTGCACCCTTCTTATCAGAAAAAGGAAAGTAGGAGAAAATATATCTACTTGCTCTTGGCTTATGATTTGAGAGAACACTCCTTTGTGGCAGAGAAGGTGTGATAAGAATGGCTCTAGTATTGTAATGATCGTGAGGCAGCTAGTCACACTGACCCAGTCAGGAAGCAGAGATGATGGCGCTCATCATGCTTTTTCCCGTCTTCCCCTTCGGTTCATTGTGTGTATCCACCTACACGTGTGCCATGTCTTCTGTGCTGAGTTAAACCACTCTGGAAATACACTACAGACACAGCAAGGTGATTCTTAATCCAGTCAAACTGACAGTTGAAGACTATTAGCATCACATTCTGGGAGAGGAAGTTCATAGCTGAAGAATTAGCTAGGAAGGCAGAAAGCGTCCAACAATCCTCTTTTCCCCATGAATCGGCAATCTCTGAATGGCACAGTAACTAGCTGGAGTCCAGAGGGTCACAGGCTGTACCCTCTACCAGGCTTGCTGTATAGTTTTTTCTGCCCAAGAGGTAGACAGGTACCCAGAGAGCTTGGATCAATACTAGATTGTAAAGTTTTCTTGGGATTGCCATCTTCAGCCACAGCAAGTCGTCTACCAGAATTATTGATCTTTCATGCTGAAGATGTGTGTGCACTAGTCACACTACACAGGTCAACAGGTCCTGCATTATCTTTACACCATCTCACTCCATGTTCTTTCCTGGAGCTTTACCTTTGTCCTGCTCTTGAAACCCACTTTTTCTCTGTCTACGTAGCTACACCTGGAAAAAGATTTTGCTTTTGATTGCCTTTGGATTTTTCTAGTCTCTCAGCTACAAATACAAAACAGAAAGTCTTTAAGTTTGGCCTAGCTTCAGAGGAGCTCCTAACTCTGAAATAGAGTCAGTGAAGATTTAAAAACAAAGAAAGAAACAGCTACAGCCTCTTTGAGAATGCAGGCCATGAAGCCATCTCCAACTCTTATACCTTATGATTGTTAAATATTGCTTGTCCTCTGCCTCTCTCTTTCTCCCTGCCATCCTGAAATCAGAATCACAACTTGATATTAAACAAGAGGAAGGCTCAAAGTAATGGAGAAATATGGTGTTCAGCAAAGCAAGTTCTCCACTTAGTGTAGCCTTTCAACACGGGTCTCTTCTAATATGCATATATGTACATCCACATATGTTCATATTTCTGTATACTAAATAGTTGTTATTTGATTTATTATGTTAATTTGTATAGCTTATAAAATATCACAACCTGCTACTTAGTTTAATTCTCCTGTTCTGAATGAATATCATAAACAAATTATCTCTGTTTGAGATCAAAGTACCATTAATGACTGGTTGAGTTCTCCTTTGATCAAATTATCTCTAATCTTATCACCATGTCCTACTCCAGAAATATTGGTACTTAATCACCCAGCTTGGCAGTGAAATGCTCCCCAAACATTCTATGTTATCTGTCAACTCTTAAAACAAACAAACAAACAAAACAACAAAAAACAAAAACCTCACAGTGTTTGTATGCTAAATCATTGGATAAAGAAAAGCTTTAGATATTGAGTTCAAATATAGGAGGAAAAGTGCAGGAGGATACCTATGAAGGTGTGCCCTCCATATTAGAAAAAGGAAAGCATGAGAAAATACATCTGCTTGTTTGTCCAAAAGAAACAGAAGCACAATAACACTAGCTGGGCTATCTGCAGAGGGGGATGGAAAAGGTGCTGAGGGGAGAGTGGGAAAGCCTTCACTAAAAGCTACAGCTGGGGCAACAGACACAAAATGATCACTGTTGTGGGTTGTAAGTGTGAGCAGACATGCCTCGCTCCTGTGCTTCCTACATGGCTTTCACTTTAGAGCTACAGCTTCGTTTCATGTGCCACATAGTGAACATTCAAAGTTAAGCAGAATGTAAGTGAGTGTAAGAAGTGGCAAGAAGAAGGACAACACAGATGAAAATCATCACAGCACATGCTGGAAGGAAAAGCTTATCTCAGCGACAGCAAACCACCAAGGGCTAAAACAGGGGCCATGTCCAAGCTCTGAGTTCTAGTTGGTAACCTCGTGCCCGACAATGGTGTGTGTTAGCAACTCTGAAACACTTTATGCTGGAATGGAAGGAATAAGTCAACTACTGTAATGACCACCAGGCTTCTCCCTGTAGAAAAAGAAGTAATCAGGAAAGGGGGGCAAGACCTGAATGAATCTGAGTTATATATTAGACTTGGGGGCCTCAGTATGGACTTGTGGCCTTGCGACATATGCACCCATGGGTAAAGCAGTACAGGTACACACATGCTTACTTTAGCTCTGTCTGCTGAAGAGGCTTTAGTAAAGCGTTGCCCAGCAGAAACAAGTGTACCCTGTGCAGATCTTGGCTTCTAAATACCATTTTTCCCAAGAAAGCACCAAAGCACCTCAGACAAGAGATTTTTAAAGTCTGGGGCAATGAAAGCTTGGAACATCTTGGAGAACCTGAAAGGAAGTATTCAAAATAGAAAAGAGGCAGGCCCAAAATATAGAGAGCAACACCAAAGAACCCCTAGTAGCTAAAGGTGGAGCAACAGACAACAAAGTAATGACTTAATGGATTATGTCCTGCCATAGTAAGTACCCAGAAGGTCACACTGATATGTGTGATTAGATAAACACTAGGAAGAAACAATGCTTTTTCTCACAGAAGATTTGGGATTAATAGTGTGAAAGGGAGTGGAACAAGTAGAAAGTCCTATGAGCAGACACTACAATAGATACAGAAAAATCTGTTCAACAATGACAGGCCAAAGCCTGGGCAGAACCAGAAGGTTTACATAGTTTGGAGTGATATCTCCCTCAAGAAATCTGTTAATTATAAAGAGAGAAGTAATGAGACTACCATTGAGATACCTTTCACCTTTGTATGACCTGAACCAAGCAGTCAAGGTTAAGATTAACATCACTGGTAAGAAGAGACATGAGAATCAGATCTGTCTGATTTGCTGCATCAAAAACAATGGAATAGGGTTCAGCTACGTAGGGAAAGCTGCCTGCCTGATAAACTGAGTTGGGACTACAGAACCTGTATGGTGGAAGAAGAAAACTAAGTCTCACAAGTTGTTCTCTGACTTTCACACAGTGCCTGGCATGTTCATACACAAAATAAACAAATGCAAATTTTTTAAAAATAACACAATAAAAATTCTGTAGTAGTTTTGGAAAAAACAAAAAACAAAACGTATAACTCAGTCCAGGATATAGCCCCCAGAGGAAGACATGGTGTCACTTGTGTGGAATTCTCATTGGAATATGTATTGTAGATCTGAGAGGGTATCAGACAAAACAAAGATGCAGGAACAGTGGAGACGAGGGACTACATTCTTCAAAAATGTCAGTATCATGTAAGGAAAGGGCCGTGGGAAAAGTCCAGATGAAGGTCAACTGAAGAGATGTTAGGTAATGTGCCACCTGATCCTAGACTGTTGAGGACAGTGGGTCAACAGCAGTAAGGCAAGTCTAAAAAGTGAGAACATGGGGAATGCCAGTGCTGACTGACTGTGGTTGCATTGTAGCCCTGAGTTGCACCCCCTCATTTGCTCATCGTTGGATTCTGAGCTCTTTAAGTAGAGCTTGGTATGCAGAAAACTCATGATAAGCATTTTTCAGATTAGCAAGTGGATGAGTACTATGGGTCCTGCCTCTGAGATCAGTTCAGAATAGTTTCTCCTCAGGCTGGCCTTTGAGGCTCACTGCTCGTATGGAGTCTCAGCAATGGCCTTGTGCGTATGGTGGAAGCTGCTCTACCATCTGACGTGTACTTAGTTGTGCGTATGGTGGAAGCTGCTCTACCATCTGACGTGTACTTAGTTGTGCGTATGGTGGAAGCTGCTCTACCATCTGACGTGTACTTAGTTGTGCGTATGGTGGAAACTGCTCTACCATCTGACGTGTACTTAGTTGTGCATATGGTGGAAGCTGCTCTACCATCTGACGTGTACTTAGTTGTGCGTATGGTGGAAGCTGCTCTACCATCTGACGTGTACTTAGTTGTGTGTATGGTGGAAGCTGCTCTACCATCTGACGTGTACTTAGTTGTGTGTATGGTGGAAACTGCTCTACCATCTGACGTGTACTTAGTTGTAGTGTGGCTGTTCTTGCCTTTGTAACATGTTCATTTCTCTATCTCAGGAGTTAGCTGGTAGTAAAGAATAATGGATTTTCTGGGGTCCTGATTTCCCTTGTCTGTTTATTTATTAACCCTTGTTATGGGGGTTGGGGTGTTTTTCAGCTATTGGACCTCTTTATTCAGTGGGATTGGTCCACATACCTTGCCGACTATGGACAACCCAACTGCAAGTACCTCCGGGTGAACCCTGTGACAGCTCTGACCCTGCTTGAGAAGTGAGTACCCAGTCCTGTGCTCTGTATGGGAGGTGGGCAGGGAGTAAGGGTGGTATACAAGACCATTTTCCTGTTTCCAGTGCTGTCAGCCATCTTGACCATTGTACTTGGCAGTCAGTCATAATTCTTAACTCTAGCAAGTTATAAGTACAGATCAGAATGGGATTCTATATTGCCTTGTAGCCTAATTAGACAAAGTGTCTCTACCTAAGGATTACGAGATAGTATGATGACTTAGTTTCGGCTCAGACCAACATGATAAACAGAGGAGCATGTTTTAGCCCCTGGGGTTTAATGTGTGGAACTGAGTGCCTCAGAAATGTGGTTTCGGGGTTGGGGATTTAGCTCAGTGGTAGAGTGCTTGCCTAGCAAGCGCAAGGCCCTGGGTTCGGTCCCCAGCTCCGGAAAAAAAAAAAAAAAAAGAATATTATACAAAAATATTAAAAAAAAAAAAAAGATGTGGTTTCACTGAACTAGGTTATGCAGCACCAAACATCTTAAAGCTGGCCAACGTGTCATCCAGGTGTCAGTGGTACATACTGCAACCTGGTTCTGCTTGAGAACTTCCAGGCCAGAAACCAAGACCCATGTCAGAGCTTTTTAAAGCAAATTAGACTGACTTGTCTCAAGATACATACCTGGATCAAGGCAGTGAAGAAAGTCCACATGTATGGACAGCCACTCATGCTCCAATGTTTCATGCTTTCTAGCCCTAGAAAGACAAGGGCTAGAGTCCAGGTCAGAATAGAGCGTTAGAAAAAATAAAAGTATCAAGGTATATCTTTCTTTCTAGGGGTGGGGGATTGGAGAATGCACCAGATGTAAGGGGAAGCAAAGACTAGGCAAGAGTAGGATGTTGGGCTCTGTGTTTAAAGCCAAGCGATATGCTGAGAACTGATGTTTTCATGTTAACTTTCTCCCATGGTTCTCTCTCCTGATGATTTTCTTCTCTAGGATATCTAGAGAGTAAGTATATTATTCACTTAGGAATTTTCCATCAATTTGAGGCAAGTCCTTACCATTCTTCCCATTTCCCATTAGTGATGCCAATAACTAAACTAAAATCCTGATCCTGTGAGTGGTCTCCACCCTGACAAACTAATCTTCTAAACTAGCCTGGTGCCACCCAATAGGCACTATCCCTTTCATTGTCTCTTACAGACCTTTGGTTTACCCATTCATCTGGGGGTGGGAGTAATGGCAGGGACTTTTCCATCAGCTCTAGGGAAAGGATCTCTTCCATTCAGCTTCCTGACATGCTTGGTATGCTTATTGGCTCAGAGTCTGAAGTTCAGCTCTGACAGAAGAGCTCCTAGGTAAATCCCAGCTCCTGGAAACAAGGCTTGTGGCTTCAGGGTCTAGAACCCATATATCACATGAAGAGTCCTCAACAGAGGCAAATCTTGTCCAATGCTTGAGATGATACTTAGTCACTTCTCTTGGGGTCCTGTACTCTTCCCTAGGTATAGCAATTGGTGATGTCTTGCTATTCTCACCTAGCATGCAACAAAGCTGTTGCTAAGCCCTAGCCATCACTAGACTTGAAATCTTTACTCCCAATATTGGAAGGGAAAGGCTTCTCAGGTCACTTATCAACACCTTCCAGCGTCAGATGAGTTCCTTCTGTCCTCTGGCCTGATCCTGCTGCCCCAGAGGCTGCCACTCTCCATGCCTCTCTTTCCAAATTCAGCTCTTCCTAGTGAAGCAAGACAGAAGAACCCATATCACTGCAGTACTATCTAGGAAAAGACAAAGCTCCTGTGTCACTAACAAGTGGACTGCCTAAAGGAGGAGAGAATGCTAGACTTCCAGGAGATAGGGAAGGAGAGGAGTCACTTTAAGTTTTGCACATTCCTGGGTACAAACCATCATGCGACTGTCAGCTTTCAGAGCACCTGAGAGTATGATTCCAACCAAAGGCTCCAGTGGCAAGAACGTCTTGCCTCTTGGCTCTTCTTTCTCCTGTAGAGTACAGGATCCTCCCCTTGGAGCTGCAGACCACCTCTGGACATATATTTCTGAACTGCTACAGGAAATTATAACATCAGTCAAGCCAAATGTCCTGCAAATGTAGAAAGGGCTTCTCTGTTTCCTCTTTCCTGTTGGTTTTATGTTGTTTGGATTTATAGCTTATTCAGCAAAAGGAAGAGGAGTCCTTCAGAATAATGTAAAACCCTGCCAGTTTCACAAACATAATTGTGCAACTAGTGTTTAAAATAGCAAAATGTGCTCACCAGGGCCCTAAGGGCCATTGTGCCTTCTTTCCAACCCAGTCAGGTCATCTGCCCTCCTTCCAGGCCTAGAGCAGGCTTCCACATATGGGCAGGAACTGAATGCTAGATGGAAAACTCCAGCCTGAAAGAATTACTCGAGCTTAGACTAGGGAGAAAAGTCACAGTTAGCTTTGGCTGTCACTGTCAGAGAGTGAACTGGCTGTGTTTCCTTGTCATTCACAATGCCCTTATGGACTGTATGCATTCCAGTGGGTGTATAAACATAGATGAACACACACTGGGCCTGGTATATACCATCTATACAAGATGTAAGTTGCATCTGTGGGATCCCTATCTTTTGATTCATGGTCTCCAACTATATCCCTCTTCAAAAAAGCTGCCCACAAAGCAGGGGAAAAGGTCCAAGATTGGCCAAAGACCTTTGGGAAGTATGCCAGAGAGTAACTTTGACCTTCTGGCTTTTCTCCAGGTAGCCCTAAGAACAGGGGAGTCAGAGAGCTCGTTCAGTTCTAAGAACAAAGGTGCCAGCCAACTTACCTCACTTATGAGCTGCAGATCAGGGTGCAGAGGCTAGGCCAGAGTAAGTCACAGCAATGGACGCCATGGATTAGAGGCCCCCTTCAGAGAACAGCATAGTCCCAGGCTCTGCCAGGGTACCTTGGCTGAACCTAGAGACTGCAGTAACAGCAGTCTCGTCTTACTTTCTTTAACCCTGCCATCCCAGGAGGGCCATCCACATGACAGAGCCATCTTAATTATTTCTGCTCCATGAATGTCACCTGCAGAGCTTTAGCAGGACCGAAACAAAGATCTGAGATTATGTAGGACCCTTGAGAACCTGCTTCCCTCAGCACTACTCACCGGCCACTGTACTACTTTTCATCCACAATCCTGAGACTAATCAAGAGACCAACACTTCATTTTTTCAGTGACAAGAAAGAGTGACCAGGTAGAATGGGGGCTCAAAGATACACAGTGGCTCTCACAATCTCTTGCACTTAATTGCAAGACAATATTTTCTTTCTTACTTCCAAATTCCATCTCTTAGATCCCAGCAGGCTTATGAAATAAATGTACCCCAGACATTTTTAGGCATCTGCTGGCCATCAGAGTTGTGTCATGTCCCAGATGTTTGTTTATAAAGGTGCTCATCACCAGTGGAAGGGGAAGCCCTTGGTCCTGCCAAGACTGAACCCCCAGTGAACGTGATTGTTGGGGGGAGGGCGGTGACGGGGGTGGGAGGATGGGGAGGGGAACACTGATAGAGAAGGGGAGGGGGAGGGGTTAGGGGGGATGTTGGCCCGGAAACTGGGAAAGGGAATAACAATCAAAATGTAAATAAGAAATACCCAAGTTAATAAAGATGGAAAAAGAAATCCCCAACCATGGCTAAAAAAATAAATAAATAAAAAAAATAAAGGTGCTCATCTGAAGCATAGAGTGGGTCAGGTGGGGGAGAAGTGAGGATAGAGACCTGACCCCTCTAAAGCTAGCTCTTGACCAAAGGCACCTGTTGTCAGGAAGGTGACGGGTATCTGAAGGGCAGGTCCATAATGAGTAGCTGGACAATGGAAATATCCCCAACCTTTCCACGCAGGGTAATGGTTAAGATACATCTTGCCATCATCCTACTTCTGCTTGTTCTTCGTCTGGGACTATCTCAAATACCTTGCCCTTTCTCTCCTTCTCTGTTCAGGATGAAAGACACTAGCCGCAAGAATAACATGTTTGCACAGTTCCGGAAAAATGAGCGAGATAAACAGAAACTGATTGACACTGTGGCCAAGCAGCTCCGAGGACTCATCAGCAGCCACCACTCCTGAATGTTGGCCTTGGACCCACAGAGGCCACTTGCCGTAGCCAGTGGTCCAGGATCTCCCCTGGGCTGGCCCTGCATTTGTGCATTCTTCCTCAAAGAGAGCATATGTATTTTTTTATTAACCCCTGTACAGTATTCACATAACCTTTCCCCATAGTAAGAGAGGCACAAGAATAAGCAAGAACAAGGGCTTAGGGGACGTTACTGCCACACTTTCCTGGGAAAGCTGTACTGTCAGTGCCAACGTGGGGCGGGGGGAACACCTCTTATCCAGCGCTCCATAAATTTAGTGGGTGCCTGGTACGGGGAGTTGAGACGAGAAAGTGAAAGGATGATAATATACATCCTATTTGCTCTCAAGGACTCGCGTACATACATAGTAGAGCCTGGCAGACATGCCTATGTAGTATACCAAAGCCAGGTATATCTATCCGCCTTGTTGGTTGAATTATTGGCTCATGAGAGTGTGGCATGTGGCAAGATGACAGTTTCACTCTGGATCCATAGGTGGCAGTTTCATTAGTGTAGGTCTAACCAAGCCTTGTGGCAGAAAAAGGGTAGTTAGCTGAATAAACACTCGGTCCCATACTGAAAAGGAAGTTGCCCCACTAGATGAGTTATTTTTCTGAATCTTAAAAGTCAAGTTGGGTCAGGACCCCAGTCCCCATGCCATTCATCTCTGTCCCTTCTTTTATGACCGTAGCCCTTGGTTCAGAATGTAAATCTGCAATGGCTTCTGGAGGTCCCTGAGGGAGAGGCTCACACTCCCTCCAGCAGCAGTCTCTTTAAACACTCAGATCCCTGAGGTCTCAGAGTAGCCTCACCATGGGTAGAGCCTCAGGATGTTTGAGATTGCACACCCATGTTTTAATGACAGCCTTACAGCTACCATCTTTAAAGAAAATGTCCCAAGCTCTATACCCTGGGCACAGCCACCATAGGACTGGGTGTTTCTGAGAGTGGATCTGTCACCATGAGGTAGATAGGCTCAGCTGTAGCTAATGGCTTGTTGCCGCTGGCCCAGCTATCATCAACTAAATCACATCAGAGACAAGGCTTGTCTTGCTCAAGCCCAAGGCTCCCATGTTCTGAGCTGCCCCTTAGCCTGGCCTAAGAGTGCTTTCCTGGCATCCTATCTCTAATCTCTGGAGTCGGAGCCAGCCAGATAGACTCCTGAGATCCCGTGAAGGCTTTCCTGGGTTGCCAGAGGGATCTTTGCTCTCAGACACTTCTGGAAGCTGTTAGCTCGACTGCTGCTGAGAGTATAATTGCATCATGGAACACTGACCAAGATGCTACAAAAGTGTTTCCAGCTCCAGTGAGGATTGGAGAGACTGTTCAATCTCCTATTACCTTTGTCAGTCATTGTGCAATTCTGGGACAGCCGTACTTCCATATCTCTTAGCCCATCACAGCCAACCCCATCTTGAACACGCCTTGCCCTTGCCGTAGCAATCTTAAATACCAACAAGAGGAGACCACTACACAGGTACAGCTTTCTAGAACTGGAGAGAACCAGCCACCCAGGTGCTCTGCTTACGCCTTCAAGTCACGTCATCAGGCTACACAATGGCCAAAAGGTTCAGGAAGGGAGTCACAGAATACTCAAAACTTACAAGCCATGGGAGGACATGGGCCTGCGGGAACAAAGACAAGGTGATCTCTCGGAGCCCTCTGTTTATTGAAAAGGGTGAGAAGTAATTCCACAAACCTGAAGTCCAGCTGACTGAGAGGGAAGGAAAGGTCCTCCCTTCACCGGGGCTTGTCAGCCTTCAGTTTAGAGATCTACAGTGGGCTGCCACAGCATTTGTCCTTTGGGGACACTTTTAATCACTCCATCTTGCTGCTTATCTAGTCGCCACCTCTGTCCCAAAGGAACTGTCATAGACAAAATGACTAACATGTGGAGGACCAAGGACTGTCTACCTTCCTCGCCAAAGTCCTGCTGAAGAGGAATCCCATCCAGCCTCAGAGTATGTGAGGACGGCCACCTGCCTCTTCCTGCCTCTGCATCTGCCTGTGCTGTTCTCTAACAAGAGCAGCAGCTACCTCTGAGCTGTGAAAGCCAGGGGCCCACAGTGGCAAGGGAGTTATAAATCGAGGAGGTGGAACTTTTTTTTTCATTTTATTCATAGGCTCAAAACTGAGCTGGCCTTGAAGACTCGAGCACAGTATGTGTGCTGGTAGACCTCAGACTCTGTGACCTTACCTCAGATGCCTGCAGACCACATGCCCTGAAGAGTTTCAGGTGGGGTGAGACACTGCTGCCTGGACATCTGCTGCCTTCCAACCAGATCCATATCCCTGTAGACAGTCTGGTTTGTGAGCCTTGGTCAGACAGTCAGTGGCTCACTTATTGTTTATCATTCACGAGGGAAAAGTAAAATAAAGCTCTCAGTACCATGTAATACTGGTGTGGGTGGAGAAGAGCAGGAACAGCATACAGGAACCCAGAGTCCCTGTTAGCAAAAGCAGTATCTCCCGGTGACTGTCATGCATCTGGCCTGACAGTCCATTTAGCTCCATAGCACCCAGCTCAGCCAGTCCCAAGCCCAAGGGTGGCAGTGGCCAGTTTTCTCCTTAGACCTCTGAGTGCAGGCTTGGAGTGGCTTCACCAAGCCTCCTTCAGACTGCTTTTGCCATGCCCCGCCCTCCGCCCTCCTCTGTTCCTTCTCTTTTATTCATCTGCATTGTAGTCACTCCTCCCTGATATGTTGGAAATAGCCTTTACGTTTTGCACAGTTCCACAGTTGTGGGAGAAATGCAGTGAGATCCATCTGTACCTCCAAAAGGAACCTTTTCCTCTCGCGCTCACTAGGAAAGCAGCTCTGCTGCAGGCTGCTGCATAAGGGGGGACTCCTCTGCGGAAAGAGCATGAGTACCCCCATTCCCCTGTATACCTTCCTCTTTTAACTGCTATTAAATGAGAACCTACATACCTGCTCCAAAGGCCACTGTGTCGTGAGATTTTTCTTCTGATTCCTTTTGCACAATGTGTCTGTGGTTTGTGACCAATACTGGATAGCTGGCAATGTGTCCCCACTGAGCTGACTAAGGAGCAGAGCTGGCAAGAACCTGGTGGGAGGAGGCTGTGTTGTAACCTCAGGTGCTGTTAACATATGTGACTGACCCTGGTAGTGCCGCCAAGAGAAGTATATTAAATCACCTGGTTTATACGGGGTGCTGGGTGAGCTGTTTACCCACTGTGGGGACAGGCTTCAGCCAAGCATGAGCAATGCAGGTTATCCAGAGCAAAGCTAGCCTGCAGAGCCGAAGCTGAGCAAAAGGCAGTGTGGAGAAGTGTCTGAAAGAAAGACAGGAGAGAGAGCCGGTGCTCGTTAGCGTGGCCTTATGATTTAACTGTAGGATACCACAGGGCTGCTTGAGGGAGATCAAAGCTTGGAGTTGCCCCCTGGCCTGTTTTATGCTGGGAGACAGTGAAGGGCATTTGGACACTCGGCAGCCATGGGTAGTAGAAATGTTCATGCAACAGGACCAACCTGTTCACCCTCAGAAGAGGCTGGGAAGAACAAGCCACCAGCCTCACACTTTCGTGGCCTTTGCTGCCAGAAGACCTGGACTTCCATTCCTCCCATGTAGCCCAATAGCTGGGTCATCTTTTTTTTTTTTAACTTTTTATTGGTTCTTTGTGAATTTCATATCATACACTCCAATCCCACTCATCTCTCCCTCCCCTAGTACCCACCTCCATCCTTGCAACCTCCCCCTCAACAGAGAAAAGAAAGAATTTCAGTGTGGAAGCTGTATGTGTCACAGAGTGATTCACAGTCTACCCTTTTGTCTACACTTCTTTGCTTACAAGTGTTCATTGGTCTGGCATCAGGCCCCTGGCTTCTGCTGGTCTATAATACTGGAATTTCCAGGGACTCCTCTTGGATATCCTGTTGTTACCCTATGTCAAGGAGATGCTGTCATTTGGATCTGTAAGATCGGCCCTCATATATTCCAGCAGTTCATCAATGAGTTAGATGACAGTTAACCAATTCTAAGCCCTAGGTCTGGGCCAGAAAGACATCTGAGCTGGTCAGCCCACAGCTCTCCTGCTCTCATGCCCTCTAGGGCTGGCTCACCAGCAACCAGGGCCAACTCTACCCTGCTGCCCAGGGGAGGTGCAGGGCCTGTTCTCCCCAGTGTTGCAGCCGGTGAGGGACATAGGCAGATTTCCCACTCTCATGACCTGGGGGCCAGCTCTCCTTCCTGCCATATATGTTGAGAGTAAAGGGAGGAGGTCTTTCACCACCTTCCACAGACAAGAGGCAGGGCTGACTCTCCCATTCTGATGACCTTGCGACCAACTCTCCTGCCTGCCATTGGTGGTAAAATCAGGGGGCGGGCATCTCTCCTTGCCCTTGTCACAGCTCTCCTGTTGTCATGACTTCCTTGGAACCTACTCTCTCCTGTTGCTGGCGGCAAGGGTAAAGAGGAAGGGAGGGGCTCTCTTCCTAGACAGTTCTACTGCATAGCAGACAAGAAGCCTAGCTGCTTCTCCCACACTCACCCTTGGGCCAGCTTACCCACAACCTTCACATCCAGGGTCAGCTCTACCGGGCTGCCCAGGCAAGGTTCCAGGCCTGCTCCTCAGAGTGCCACAGCAGGTGAGGGACAGGAACAGCTTTCAGCTTTGAGAACCTAGAGGCCAGCTCTCCTGCCTGCTGTAGGAGGCTAAGGGAGGGGTCATCTTCCTCTTGCCCATGTCAATAGCAGACAAGTTTCAGGGCCCAGCTGGATCATCTTGAACAATTAGTCTGCCAGCTCAATAGTGACATTAGAATGATGGTTCCTAGTTTTACAGAATATTGTAAAATGCAGAAGCAGTGGAGGCTGTGGTGCCTGACCTGACAGCCATGCACTGTTGAAAGTTTCCCTGGTCCTCTCTTCCCTCCAGGCTACAGCCTCTACACTGAGCATCTCACAGATGTGTCCACAGCTACCTTGTCTCCTGGCTTCCTTTCCGAGCCATCACAGGGCCGGCAGGGTCTTCACACACCTGTGCAGGACCCAGGACCACCAGCTCGCTGGCTCAGAGTAAAGGCAGCCTTCAAATGAAGCCTGCCTTCAGTTTGGCCTGGAGTTTCCTCTACGCTCCCTTTGGCGCCAAATTATATGCCTCCTCCTGGTAGCATGTAGTTCAGAGGCAGAGGTCCAGATTCCTTGAAATGTGGGTGTGGATGTGGTGTACACACATTGATATGTACATGTGGGCTTTCATTCACCCATTCTTTGTTTTGAGAAGCAGGTTTATGGCTTTCATTCAAAGTGTAGGGGAAAAGGCAAGATTAAAATTTTACAAATAATAACCAAATCCCTTTAGAGAGTTCCTTGTGAGCCAAGAAGGCTCTGAGACTTGTCTCCTTCCTCAAGTGCTGGCATATTTTGAAGACTGGTACCCACCCTTTCCAGGGACCTCAGTAGAAATCCAGGTCACCCCAAAGACCAGAACAGCTTTGTTTTGACAGTCATACCAGGATGTGTACTGAGGGTCCAGAGGACTCTGTACTTTGGGCACAGGGAGATGACAAAGGGTCTGGTGTGGCCATTGGCCTGTCCCAAGGCTGCTCACCACAGAGCACCTTCCACCATCTCTGAGCACCAGCTGCAAACGTCCAGCCCAGGAAGGACCAGCAGCTCCTATGGGACTGATTCACACCAAGGGATGTTTTTTCACAGCTGGGCATCTTTTTTGATCAGCGTGCAGGAGAGAACCAGAAGGGTTTCTGGGAGATGAGGCAAGGAGAGAAAGGGCCAGGCCTTCCCCTAGAGGCCTCATTCTGAGGTTAATGGACAGCATTTGTAGGGAATGAGAGAGCCTCCAAGCCCAAGGGACCAAAAGACAAAGGCGCTTGAGGAAGTGCAAGGAGGAGGAGGAGAGGGGCCAGGACCGCCATTGTGTGGGAGAGTTCCCCCTCTATCTGTTTCAATCACTGCAGGGTTAGGGTTACCCTGCATTTAGGGCCCCACCGCATTGTGGGGTCTGACAGCCCTTGTGATGGTAATGGGGGGCCTCTCCCAAGGTACCCCTTCCTTTGACAACCCATACCAGCTTCCAGAGAAAAATGAAGCCCATTCCCTTGGGGTGGGGCAGGTTGCAGGCTCAGAACCGGACCTAAGATAGCAGCCCCCTCTCAGTCTGCTAACTGTACCTTCCCAGCCCAAGTCATGACCTTTTTCCCTCCAGAGCTCCAGAAAGGGAATGGAATCTGAACATCGAGACGCTTTCCTGGCCGTGAACAATTCTCCCTTTCTCTAGTCTCAATGATGGGTCTATTCCCTCCTGTAAATGGGTCTCGCCATCTCCAGCGTTCACCTTTGCTAGGGAGGGTAATTAACTGCACCTCCCTGTTGTTCTCCCTCACACTCCCCTCTCTGTTACCAGGCTCAGGTAAAGCTAGGTGGAAGGCTTTCTCTTCCTCTCTATCCTGTGGGGTGTTTCTTGTTAAAGCTGATAGGGGAAAGCCCTGCTTCCCCAGCGACCCCCTTCCCTAGAGAGCCTGCACCACAGGCACTGGAAGGGTGCCCATGACAGCACCTCAGAGATTTTTTTAGGTTGCCAGCCCTGAGCTACCAGTTCAGGAATGTGTTTCTAAGGTTTTAGAGAAGATGTTTTCAGGTGAGAGACTAGGGAGCAAAGTGGAAGGCTACGTGGGTTCTGGATACTGAAGGCAGATGTGGAGATAGAGGGGACAAAGTAAGACCACACAATCAATGATTCTTAGAAACAGGAAGGTCTCTGGAGCAGGGGAGCAGGGGAGCAGGGGAGCAACATGGTGAGAGGATAAGGACAGGGCCCATCTAGCGACAGCTAAACACCAGGCTGATGGAGAGGCAGGTCATATGGTAGGTGGTCTATATCAGCAGGAAACAGCCTCTGACAGGTCCTTTCTAATTACTATGGTCTTGTGTGGTGGGTTTATTTATTTGTTTGTTTTTGTTTTTTGAGACAGGGTCATACTATGTAGTCCTGGGTGGTATGGAATCTCTATGTATACTAGGCTGGCTTCAAACTCATAGTGATCCTCCTACCACTGTCTCCTGAGTGCTAAGATTAAAGGTTTGCCATCATATCTGGTCTTGTGTGGCACTTCTGTGAGATAATGAATTTTGCAAAGGTGGGAATACCACTACTACCTGAAGCGTATGCACACCCAGCCCAGTAAATGATACATGGGCACACATGACCCAGAAGTCATAGCGCTAGCTAAGAACAAGGGGGGGGGGCTTTGGGTGTGCCCTCAGGAGAGCCTACCACTAGCATTATTTAGAACTGCCACTATGTGATAGATAATTGACAAGCAAATCAGCCCTCAACTTCATTTCATTATGACTTAAAAATACTCTGTAAACATACGCTGTCCCACTTTACTTATCCTGCCAGCAGAGGAGCAGGTTGGAAGCAGATGGAGTTAGGAGACAAAAGTGACAATTCAGTTCCTGATGAGGATGTAGTGAGGGGTGTGTGCCACCTGTGTGTGTGTGTGTGTGTGTGTGTGTGTGTGTCTGACAAAATAGAGGTTTCCTCCACTAAACCCTAAACTTATCTCTTATTTGTGATGACTATGACAGTGTGATGAGATTCTGTCAGATGACTGGAATATGTATGTATTGACTAAAAAATGATAATAGCACATTGTATTACAGTTTTATTTTCTTACTGTTGCATTAAAAGTCTCTTCACAATTAAGAAGCCCACAATTAAGAGCACCCTTGTCTCATGAATAGTCTACACCTTTATTCGACCATTTCTGAGTTGATGAATATTCAAAATGTGCCCAGCAGGAGACTATTATAAAATAATACGGGCTGATACATAAGTATCTTAGGTATTTTTATAGCATAACATTTAAGTAGGACTTAGTGATTGATTTGCTGGTTGGTTTAAAGTTATGGATGCTAGTAGAATTTTTTAGAATCATACTTTATGTTCTGTACAGGATCTGACTTTATTTTTCTGTCCTCAGCACAAAATAATAGTATTTTTCATCCTTGCCAACCTTCTGAATAAAAAGAAATAATAAATTACCTTTCTGTTCTAATTTACGTCTTTCAGTTTCCAGTGAGCACAGTTGCTGGCCGCAATGCTTAGCTTTGCTTTTAGTGCACTCTCTTCTCTTCCATGCTGGCCTGTCATTCTCTGTGTGAGGGTTCCAACAACTTATTTGTGCACATGCTTCCCCCAGTGTGTCTCCATGTTGTCCATGGTACATAGAAGTTAGAACAAAAAGCAACCCAGAAAGAGAGATTTAGAGACCAAAAGTCCAAAGGTGGTTCTGAGAGGATTTAACTCACTGACTAAACCCCATCAAAGTCCTGTTGTTTCACTTCTGTCCCCTACCTTTCCTCATAACAAGGCCATTGTAAGTCTTACTTCTCTCACAGTTAGCTAACCCACTGCCACTTGGTCAGCTTTTGGGTTCCAGGCTACCCTGCAAAACCTGACTCCCAGTAGCCCTCTTAGAAGAGAAGATCACTCAAATTCCATAGCCCCAGTGTCAATCAGAAACCATGCCATCGGATTCGATTAGGAATGTTCTGTGGATTAACTGCTCTGACCACTGTAGCAACCAGTATCTACAGGGAGGGTTAGATTCCTGTCAGACTGAAGCAGTCAGGCCCTGCTGCAGACACTGAAGTCACAGTAAAGACCTACTCTGAACAGTAGCCCCTCACAGGACGACGGTGGAGGGAGCTCTGAGGATCAGCCACTGGCATCTGCTTGTGTGGTTTGAGTGGGTTTTTTGCTGTTGATACATCACTAGGCTTTTCAGTGTTTGGATTTCATGTCTAACTTCACCTCAGATTATAAAAATACTTGTCTTAGAGTTTCCATTGCTGTGAATATACACCATGACCAAGGCAACTCATAAAGAACATTTAATTGGGGCTGTCTTACAGTTCAGAGGTTCAGTCCATTATTGTCATGGCAGGAAGCATGGCGGCATCCAGGCACGCATGGTGCTGGAGGGGCTGAGAGTTTTACATCTTGTTCTGAAGGCAAACAGGAGAATATTGGCTTCCAGACAGCTAGAAGAAGGGTCTCAAAGCCCATCCCCAACGTGGCACACTTCTTCCAGTAAGGCCACATCTAATAGTACCACTCCCTGGGCCAAGCATATTCAAACCACCACAATACTAAATCACATTTTTTTCCTGATGCCTTACTTTTAATACATTAGACCTTAAACAGATTTAATTTTAATTGCTGTGTACTGAAGAATGTGTCAGGAACAGCCCTTTGGGCTTTCTCCCATGTGGCTGCCCAGTAGTCTCACAGCACCACCATTTCACTAGAGCACCATCTTCATGGTGTGAATAATCTACTTGTCTCTGGCTTAGTCTCTGGGTTTTCCCCACTGTTCTGTCTCTTTGCATGTTGTTCAGTCACCATACTTTTTTTTAACCTAGTTTCAAATCAAGTCATCGATTCCTGTGCCATACCTTTATATAATGTTCCCGGATAAAAATCATAATTTTTGTAAGTTTCAAAATTCTATTATGATTTTTGACTAAATATTAGATCGAATTTATGAAACAATGTAAAAGTGAATGGGAGTTCACATTTCTAGATAGTTTTAACATTTTCTGCACTTGGACTCTTTTATTTATTATACTCCTTAATATATAATATTTTTCATTAATATTATAAATGAAATTTCATTTCCATACTGTATCTTCCCTCCCCTTGATCTCCTCCCCCCTCTTTCTCTCTTGTGGCCATGGATGACCTAGTACTTGCTGTGCAGCTCAGAGCAGCTTCAAAATTGTGGTAATCCTCTGCCTCTGCCCCACAAGTGCTGGGTTTGTAGACATAAGCACATCTGATGATGGTAGGAATGAAGTGTACAAAGCTATCAGACTGACAAAACTCTTAAGGTCTACTGTTCAGACAAGATTTGGGGACCAGTCTTGTAGCAATGAGGCAGTAAGTCTATGCAGCAACTACTGCTGGGAGCATTTCAAATGCCTGACATATCACTCTGAAAGTCACAAAACTCTAAAAACTGGAAGTGCTTTTTGACTCATTTGGTGATAAAAACTCAGCCTACGGCAAAACCAAGTATCACTTCCATTCATCACTTAATACAGGTATGTAAACACAACAAAATCGGTAGTGTTTGGATATTCCCCAAACCCTGCTAAAGGGTTATGTGGCCACCTACTATACTGTCTTTTTCAAAATAAAAAGTCCTTAAACACACCTGCACCATGGGTTTTGAAAAACATATTGTGGACCTGAGTCTGGTAAAGATAAATATCTGTAATGTATATGCTAAGACACGATGCAGTTCTGAGAATATTCCCTAGAGAAACCACACCCAAACATGGAGGAAGCCTGTCCAAGAATGTCTCTAATAGCACTCCTTACTAGGATGAAAAGCAGATATGTTCATCGGTGGGATCCGGGTCAGCTACGGCACATTCACCCAGTGGAATTCTACATAGATAGAACATACCTTGGTTATGATTTCCCCTCTCTCTACTCCTCCCAGTTCCTCCCTACATTCACTCCCATCAGAATTCACCTGTCTTTCATTAGAAAATAATTGGGCTGGAGAGATGGTTCAGCATTTAAGAGCACTGGCTGCTCTATCAGAGGACCCAGGTTCAATTCCCCACATGGCAACTCACAACTGTCTGTAACTCCAGTTCCGAGAGATCTGACAGCCTCACACAAACATACATGCAAGCAAGATATCAATGCACATTAAATAAATAAATAAATGATTCATTTAAAAATACTTAAGAAAGAAAACAAGCAGGCTTCTAAGGGATTATAATAAGATAAAACAAAATCAAACACATCAGAACAGGACAAAACAAACAGGAGGAAAAAAGCCCACAAAAAGACACAAAATACAGATGTAGATGCAGAAACCCACTCGTTTGCACACTCAGGAATCTCATAAACACTGGAAGCCATAACAATACACAAAGGACCTATAAGGTAAGAAAAGGAGATAAAAATTTAAAACAAACAAACAAAAACAGTTAAGATTAAAAACGGAAGAAGCCCTGCTATAACATTATGAAACAAGGAACTTCCAAAGAGAGTTCATTTTCTGTTGGCCATCTACTATGGACACACAGCCTGCCAAAGTTAAAGAGTGGAGTTGTGGGAGAATTCTGAGCTCTCGTGGAAAAAAAAACTCAAAGAAAACAAGACAAGAGTCTGTGACCTCAATTTCTTCAAAACACAGATTCGTTCTTAGAATGTTTTTCATGCTCCTGCCAGGTGTAGCAGATAGGTGTGAGTTTACTTCAGCTGTTGTTATTCACGCACCTATGCAGAAAAATATGTTCTTGCCACCTGCAGCCTGTCTTCATGAGTATATGATTTATTCAGGTGATGCTTCTTAACCATCAGAGTATAAATTGTCTGATACTCTGAATAAAATTGGCTATTTCAGGAGACTACAGTCCCCCTCATTTTTAGGGGGCCCTCTCCCAGGTTCAAACTGTCAACCAGAGTGGTAAATAGCAGCCTGCCCTTAAGAATAGTTTGTGAGGGGGTTGAGGATTTAGCTCAGTGGTAGAGCACTTGCCTAGCAAGCGCAAGGCCCTGGGTTCAGTCCCCAGCTCTGAAAAAAAGAAAAGAAAAAAAGAAAAAAAAAAGAATAGTTTGTGGTTATCAATTGGAGATAGCTTCTTGGTTAGGCATGGGATCTTGTGTTCACTTCTCCTTTAAGTTCTAGAACTCCATCTGGTAAAGGCCCTGTGTATGCTACCTCTGTCCCTGTGAGTTCGTATGTGTAGCTGTCCTGTTGTAGTCAGAGGCCTTGTTTTCTTGGTGCCCTCCATTCCCTCTGGATAATTTATTCTTTCCACCCCTTCTTCTTCAGGATTCCCTGAACCCTGAGGGGAAGGGTTTGGTGGAGACATCCCATGAAGGACTGAGTGTTCCAAGGTCTCTCTCAGTTTCTGCATATCGTATAGCTGTCCTTCTCTCTATTTGATCCTATCGGCTGCAAGAGGAAGCTTCTTTGGTGATGGCTGAGCAAAGCACTGATGTATAAGTATAGTGGAATTCCATCAGGAGTCACTTTATTGGTATGCTCCTTTAGTAGAACAACAGTATTTGCTTTTACCCCAGGTCCTTGGGCTATCTAGTCCCAGGTTCTTGGACACCCAAGCAATGTCTGGTATGGGTTCCATCTTGTGTCATGACACAAGTCACAGCAGCGAAATCAGATATTGGTTGGTTACTCCACAAGCTTTGTACCAGCACTGCTCTAGCATATCTTGCAAGCAGGACACCATTGTAGATTGAAGGTTTGTAGCTTGGTTACCACTGTGTTTCTCCTTTGATAATGTCCCCAGTGCCTTCTGGGTACCAAGGATACTAGTCTGTAGGGGTTGAAGGCTCTAGGTAGACACCATCCCAACTTCTCCAAGTTCAGTGAGTTGTGTAGGTGTTGTCTTCAGCAACAGGGCTTTGCGATCAGCTTGTAGAGAACAACCTATAGCCTTGGCTACAGCCTGATTTGTTTGGAAGCTCCCATGACCAACAACTGGATTATATGTAACCCATTCCTTGTACTGAAAGCTTCCTTGGGTGACAAGAGATGTAAAGTTCAGGCTCTATCTCTCCCATTATTTGGTGATTTCATTTAAATTTCCTTCATTATGTATATATTTTAGGAGGCTTCTACTGTATTGGGTTTCCATACTACTCAGATGGCCCTTAATTTTCGCTGTCTCTCCCCATACCACTCTTCCCTCTCTCTTTCCACTTGATCATCCCATTCCAGACCCCTTCCTCCCACCAGCATCATCCAGCCATCCCTCCATAACTATTTTATTTCTCTTTCCTAGGGAGATATATCTATACCCCTAGTCCCTTATTCTATACCTAACATCTGTGGTTCTACAGATTATAGCTTGCTTATCCTTGACTTAACTGCTAATATCCACAATATTAATACCATACCATATTGTCTTTCTGGGTCTGGTAAATTTTTTTTCTGGTTCTATCCATTTACCTGTCAATTTTATGATTTCATTTTCTAATGGCCAAGTAATAATTCATTGGGTAAATGTACCACATTTTTTCAATCATTCATGTGTTGAGGGACATCTAGGTTGTTTCCTATTGCTGGCTATTGTGAATAGAGCAGCAATGAACAGGGATAAACAAGTGTCTCTGTGCGAGAATGACACACCCTTTGAGTATATACCTAAGAGCAGTAGAGCTGGCTCTTGAGGTAGATCGATCCCCATCTTCCTGAGGAAGCGGTATGATTCCATAATAGCTCTACAAGGTTGTAGTCCCACTAGCAATGGTCAAGTGTTCAACTTTACTCCACAGCATTGCCACCATGAAATAGCATTTGCTTTATTGAACTTGGCCATTCTGACACCTATAAGATGAAATGTCAAAGTAGTTTTGATTTGCATTTCTCTGATGACTAAGGATGTTGAACATTTCTTTATTTCTCACCATTTGAGTTTCCTCTTTTGGGAATTTTCTGTTTAGATCTGTACCTCCTCTTTTTAATTAGGTTATTTGATATCTTGATATCCATTTTTTTCAGTTCTTTGTGTTTTTTATATTATCTCTATATTGAATGTGTATTGCTAAAACAAAACAAAACAACCCTTCCCATTCTGTAGTCTGCCACTTTGTCTGAATAATGATGTCCTTTGTCAAGCAGAAGCACGAAGTCCCATTTATTGATTGCTGATCTTAATGCCTGTACTAATATATTCTGTTCAGAAAGTCTCTTTCTATGCCAATGCATTCAAAGCTATTCCTTAATTTGTCTTCTAACAGGTTCAGTGTATCTGGCTTTATGTTGCAGCATTTAATCCACTTGGACATGAGCTTTGTGCAGGGTGATAAATATGGATCTCTTTGCATTCTTCTACATGCAGACATCTACTTAGACCAGCACCATTTGTTGAAGATGCTTTCTTTTTTCCATTATGTATTTCTGGCTTCTTTATGAAAAAGATAAGGTGGCCATAAGTGTGTGAGTTTATGTCTGAGTCTTCCTTTGATTCCGTTGATTGACATGTTTGTTTTTGTACCAGTACCATACTGTTTTTATTACTATATCTCTGCAGTACAGTTTGATCTCAGAGATGGTGATTCCTCCAGCAGTTATTTTATTATTCAGGACTTATTTTAGCTCTCTGTGGTTTTGTGTGTGTGTGTGTGTGTGTGTGTGTGTGTGTGTGTGTGCGCGCGCGCGCGCACGTGCATGCATGTGTGTGTGCGTGCATGCATGTGTGTGTGTATTGTCCTTTCAAGATCTGTGAAGAATTGTGTTGGTATTTTGATGGGGATTGCGTTGAATCTGTAGATTGCTTCGGTGGGTTGGCCATTTTTACTACATTAATCCTACTGATATGAGCATGGGAGATCTTCCCATCTTTGGATATCTTCTTCAGTGTCTTTTACTTGCTTGGTTAGAGTTACCCCAAGATATTTTATAATTTTTGAAGCTATGGTGAACAGTGTTGTTTCCCTGATTTGTTTCTCAGTCTTCCATTTGTGTATAAGAAGGTTACTAATTTTTATGAGTAAATTTTGTATCCGGCTACTTTGCTGAAGATATTTACCAGATGCAGGAGTTTCCCGGTGGAATTTTAGGGTCACTATCATATCATCTACAAATAAAGGCAGTTTGACTTTTCTCTTTTCCAATTTGTATCCCCTTGATCTCCTTCAGTTGTCTTAATGCTCTAGCTATGACTTCAAGTACTGTATTGAATAGGTATGGAGAAAGTGGACTTCTCTTGCTCCTGATTTTAAGTGAAAGGCTTTGAGTTTTTATTTAGGTTGATATTGACTATGGGCTTGTTGTAAACTACCTTACTGAGGTATATTCCTCGTATCCATAATCTCTTCAGGACTTTTAGCATGAAGGGATGCTAGATTTTGTCAAAAAACTTATGAATCTATGAGATGATCACACAGTTTTGTCTTTCAGTTTGTGTATATGGCATATTACATTTGCAGATTTATACATGTTGAACCATCGCTGCATCTCTAAGATGAAGTCTCCTTGGTAGATGATTTTTTTAAGAATTATTTATTTTAGATTGGGGATTTAGCTCAGTGGTAGAGCGCTTGCCTAGCAAATGCAAGGCCCTGTGTTCAGTCCTCAGCTCTGAGAAAAAAAAAGAATTATTTATTTTATATATCGGGTACACTGTAGATGTCCTCCGATATACCAGAAGAAGGCATCGGATTCCATTACGGATGAGCCACCACGTAATTGCTGGGTATTGAATTCACAACCTCTGGAAGGGCAGAGCCCTTCTGAGCCATCTCTCCAGCCCTCCATCCCCCCAGATGATCTTTTTGATGTGCTCTTGGATTCAGCTTGCAAGAATTTTCTTGAGTATATTTGCATCTATGTTCATAAAAGAAATTGGTCTGTAATTCCTTTCTTTGTGCTTTATGTGGTTTAGGTATCAGGATAATTGTGGCTGCACAAAATTAACTGGGCAATGTTTCTCCAGTTTCTATTTTGTGGAATAATTTGAGGAGTATTGGCATTAACTCTTTGAAAATCTGATATAATTCTGCACTAAAATCATCTGACCTGGAGGGGTTTGTTTGTTGGATTATTTGGGGTGGGGTTTGTTTGTTTTCTTTCTTTTGGGGTGTAGACTTATAACAACTGCTTCAATTTCACTAGGGATTGGGGCAGGGGAAAAGGGGAACATGATAAGGTATTGGGGGAACCAGAAGTGAAGCCCCAAGAGCCAACAGAATGAATGGAAATATACAGCCTCAGGAGATGGGAGGCAGGGTGACCCTCTAGAATGTATCAGAAACCTGGGATGAAATGCCCAACAGTGGGGAGAGGGAACTTGTAGAATCCACCTCCAGTAGAAAGACTCCATCAAGTGGAGAGATGGAGTTACCATGCCAAAGTCAAAAACCCTGACCCATAATTGTTCCTGTCTAAAAGAACTGCAGGGACAAAAATAGAGAAGAGACTGAGGGGAAGGAGGTCCAGTGACCAGCCCAAATTTGGACTCACTTCAAGAGGAGCTCTGAGGCCTGACACTATAATTGATGTGCTTACAAACAGGAGCCTAGCATGGCTGCCCTCTGAGAGGCCCAACAAGCAGCTGACTGAGACAGAAGCAGATACACCCAACCAGTGGAATGAAGTTTGGGACCACTGTGGAGGAATTAGGGAAAGGCTGAAAGGAGCTGAGGAGGAGGGCATCCCCATAGGAAGACCAGCATTCTGAACAAACCTGAACCTCTGAGATTTCTCAGATACTGAGCCACCAACCAGGTGCATACACTAGTTGGTCTGAGGCCCCTGACACATATAGAGCAGAGGGCTTCCTGGTCTGGTCTCAATGAGAGAAGCCGCACCTAACCCTTGAGAGACTTAAGGCCACAGGGAATGGTGAGGCCTGGAGAGGTGTGGGAGTAGGGGAAGGGGCTGTGGGGACATCCTCTTGGAGACAGGGGAGGAGGAATGGGATGAGGAACTGTCAGAGGGTATAATGGGAGGGGGATGTCTACTGGACTGTAAAGAAAAGATTAAAAATTTAAAAACAAAAGAATTACAAAAATCCTCTTGGTGGATATTTCCTTTGATGAGTGTATAGTGACCTTCCCTATCTCTTCTGATTAGGTTTGGGGTTAAGTCTATTTTGTTAGATATTAAAATGGCTACACAGGTTTGTTTCTTAGGTGCATTTGCTTGGAATCCCTTTTTCCAATCTTTTACTCTGAGATGATGTCCATCCTTGATGTTAAGGTATATCTTGGGTGCAATAGAGGATGGATCCTGTTTCTGCCTCCATCCTGTTAGCCTGTATCTTTTTATTTGGGAATTGAGACCTTTGATGTTGAGTAATATCAGTGAGCAGTGCTTGTTGATTCCTATTATTTAGTTCTGTGTGTGTGTGTGTGTGTGTGTGTGTGTGTGTGTGTGTGTGTAGCCTTCTGTAGAGCTAAATTTGTAGATAGATACTGCTCAAATTTGGTTTTTATCATGGTATTTTTTTCATCTATTGTGATTGAAAGTTTTGCTGCGTATAGTAATCTGGGCTGGTGTCTGTGGTCTCGTAGAGTTCATAGAACATCTGTTCATGTCCCTCTGACTTTTAGAGTCTCCCCTGAGAAGTCAGGTGTTATTTTAATTCTGCCTTTATATGTTACTTGATCTTTTTCCCTTGCAGCTTTTAATATTCTTCCTTTATTCTGAATGTTCAGTGTTTTGAGTTTTATGTGTCAAGGGGACTTTCTTTTCTGGTCCAATCTATTTAGCATTCTATTTACTTCTTCTACCTTAATAGGCACCTCCTTCTTTAAGTTAGGGAACATTTCTTTTATGATTTTATTAAAAATATTTTCTATGCCTTTGACCTGAGTTGTTGTTGTTGTTGTTGTTGTTGTTTCTTCTTCTTCTTCTTCTTCTTCTTCTTCTTCTTCTTCTTCTTCTTCTTCTTCTTCTTCTTCTTCTTCTTCTTCTTCTTCTTCTTCTTCTTCTTCTATTTCTATTATTCATAGATTTTGTCTTTTCATAGTGTCCCAGAAGTCCTGGATGTTGCATGCCTGACCTTTCTTAGATTTAACAATTATTTTTTACTAAAGTATCCACCCATTCTTCTATTATGTCTTCAATGACTGAGACTCCTTCTTGTAGTCTGTTGCCGAGGCTTGCCTCTAAGGTTCCCATTCTAGTTTCTAAATGTTTCATTTTCAGATTTCACTCAGTTAGGTTTTTCTTTATTGATTCTATTTTCAGGTCTTAACTGTTTTACTCATTCCCTTCCACTACTTGTTTTTTATTCACAGATTTCTTTAAAGAATTAATTTCATTTCCTCTTTAAGTACCTCTATCATATTCGTAATAACTATTATATGGTTCTTGTCTTGTGTTCAGCTATGCTGAGTTTCTCAGGACCTACTGTAGAATTGCTGGGCTCTGTTGGAGACATAGTGTCCTGGCTGTTCTTGACTGTGTTTTTATGATGCCATCTAGGCATTCGTGTTTGGGATGATTGTAATTCTAAGGTGTGATATCTGATCTTGACTTTGTTGTTTCTCTTACCCTCTCTGGTTCTTAGGAGGGTGTAGTGACTCTGTGTAACTTCATAGGGAATTCTGAGATTCTGCCAGTTGTGGCCACTGGGGGTTCTGGGTAGAATGTGTTGACACTTAGGAATGGAGATGAACTAGAAGGTGGGTACTGAGGAGGTCCACTGGAGGAGGAAAGCAGTGTATTCCACCAGGATCTGCCTAGTTCCCGGGAATGGGTAGAGAGTGAGGAGAGGCCACAAGCGGTATTCTGCTACAGAGTTGGGGAATTGGATAAGCCTGGAGGATTGGATTTAGAGGAGGAGAGAGAGGGGTTAAAGTCTGCAGTCAGCCTACCCATTTGCATGTTCAGTATGGCCTGGGGTTCCCAGCGAACGCCTCCTGTTGTTGGAAGCTTGGCGCCTCTTATTTGTTGTCCTTTTTAAAAAACAAAACAAAATAATGTTCATCCCGGTAAGTATGAAGTGGTATCCTACGGTTTTGGCTTGCATTTCCCTAGCAACTTACAATATGATGGTGTGGAGACTCTTCTGTGTGGGACTCTTCTTATTGGGCATGGTATGATCTTTAGGGAAACGTTTCTTCAATCTTTACTGTTTTTTAAAAACAGAAAACAAAACAAAACAAACCAGAGAAGCCTTGCTATGTAGCCCTGGCTGGCCTGGCGCTCACTGTCTAGACCAGGCAGGCATTCAACTGGAGGCAGTTCTGCTCCATCTCCTGAGTGCTGGAATTAAAGGCTGGAATTAAAGCTCCTTCTCTTTAAGTTGGGTTGTCTGAAGACTTCTCTAGATGGACCAGACACTAGATCTTTAGTAGACACATGACTTCCATTTGTGATTTTCTTATGCTCTATGGAACTTGCTCCCTTTTGATGGCATTCCTAGAGGTGGTACATTTTCATAAAGTCTGAATGTATCCATTGTTTTGTTGCTTATTCTGGTGTGATATTTTTACAAACCTAAGAAATGGTTGCAGAGGCCAAACAAAACCATAGAGGCCAGTGCCAATGAATCCTTAGGAATGGTTTTGAGTTTGGCTCTCACTTAGGTCTCCAGCTCATTTTGAATTGATTTGTGTCTCCAAGTTTGCTGTCATATACATAGACATCAAATTGTCCTAGCATTGTTTGAAAACACCCATGTTGAAAAGTCAGTTAATCACAGAGTAAGTCCATTTCTGTTTGTTTGTTTGTTTGTTTGTTTGTTTGTAGACAAGATCCTACTATGTAGGCTGGCTAGTCTCCAATGCACAGAGATCTGCCTACTTTTGCCTTTCTGTCATTAGAGGTGTGAGCTAGCACCTGGCTGTGGGTTTAGTTTTGGACTCTTGATTCCCTTTCACTGATCTCCAGATGTGTCCTTCAGGCTTGGGTACTTAGTCTATGCGTGGGGTTTAATCCAGTCCTGTACTATTTAGATTGTACTTAAAGGATCCCAGGTTTAGCCACTGGGACACTTGGCTATTGAGTCTTATTTCTTTGACATGTTCCTGATGCTAGTTATGTCCTGCTGCTGTGACAAGTACCTGAGAAAATCAACCTAAAGAAGGAAGGATTTACTCAGACTCAGGGTTTCAGGGGTTCCCACACATGTTCAACTCGCCCCATTGTTTGTGGACCCTGGCAGGGCAGAATAGAATAGCTGTGTGAGTATGTAAGAGAGGAAACTGTCCCTCACAGTGTCCAGGAAACAGGCAGAGAATAAGGGTGGAGGAAAATCTATGCCATTCAAAGTTACACACACGCCCAGATCTACCTCCTTTGACTATGCCTTGCTTCCTAACAGTGTGAACTGTCAGCAAATTAACTTGCCGGTGGCTTAATGACGCATCACTTCTTAGAACTTTGGAACAAAGCCTTTAGTACATGAGTCTTTGGGGGTTACTTGAAACACAAATTACAACATCTCCAAACTCTTAAGTTTTAAAAATAAGTATTTGAATTGAGCCCAGGGTCTGACACATGCTATATAAGACAAACACTCCACAGCCAAGCTTCTCCAACCTTCTCCAACCTTTCTGTTTTTTATTTTGAGATAGGATCTCTCACTAAATTGCTCAGGCTGGCCATAAATTCACTGTAGTCCTAGCAAGCCTTGAGCTTGATTCTTCTGCCTCAGTCTCCCAGTAGCTGGGAGTAGTGTCAGGCCTACACCCTCCTTATTTCTGGTACTATGAAATGGGGCAGCTTGTCTTCCAGTCAGCTCCACACTCATCGTGGATCCTTTGTGTCTTTTTATGAGAGAAGGATATCTTCAAACCAAGATCTAGAGCTGGAAGAGCTATCAAATGGCTATAATCCAATTAGAAGATGAAGCAGAAGGATTAAAAGTTCAAGGCCACCTTGGGTTACCATCACAAAAATAAAATAGAAATTAAAACCAAAGCAAGATCCGGGTAACAAGGGCAATGGGGAGTCACTGATTTTCAGCTCTCACTGGAGAGAGCTAGATGGCGTGTAGCATGTGATAACCCATTGACACAGATATCTCTGGTATGCATACATTTGTATGTCTCTGTTTTGATAATGTGTGACACGACTTCAAACTGGTGTTGCCTACTCTAATATGCCATTACAACAATCACTCTGGTGTCTCTTATTTATTTAGAAACTGAGTCTCATGCAACCCTAGATATTCTCAAACTCACTGAATAGCCAAGGTTGGCCTTAAACTCCCGATCCTTCAGCCTCCACTTCCCTAGTGCCGGGATTACATATGTGTGCCCCCACACCAGGATGGAACACAGGACTTCATACAGATATGGTAGGCAGGTACAGTCTCCCCCAACACATACCCAGAAAGATCCAGTCTCAAATCATCTACTAGCCATGCACATGCTAACTCAACCCTAACACAGTTTCAGAATTGTTAATTCATACATTCCATGTTCGCCTAGGTTTTGATTCATAATTAGTTCTTTGAGAGTTTCATCCTACGTGTTTTGATCATATTCACCCTCCCTCTCACAACTCTTCCCAGCTCCTACCTTCCCCACTCACCCAAGTTTGTATTCATTTTTTTTTTTTAATCCTTGAAAACAAATTTGTGTTGCCCAAATATCCTTGGCTATGTAATCTTCCACTGGAGTGTGGTCAACTTAACCAGGGCTACACTTAGGGAAACCTAGCTCTTCCTCTCCCAACAGGTATTGATTGCCAAAATTTCTGCAGCTAGGGATAAGATTGTGTGCCTAACTCCACTCTCCACTGGTCTAGACTTTGTGGAGGTTGTCACAACTTCTGCGAGTGCGTATGTACAGCTGCTCCACTGTGTCCAGGAGATAATGTCTTCATGGAATAAGACAGTCACCTACCACTTCTGGCTCTTGTATGCTCTCTGCCCCTTTTTCCACCATGATTCCTGAGCTCTGGGGGGAGAAGGAAGAGGAGGAGGAGGAGGAAGAAGAGATGAAGGAGGAGGAGGAAGAACAGGAGCAGGAGGAAGAGGAGGATATATGTTTCCTTCAGGGCTGAGTATACCTCCCTGAAAGAGTCAAGTCTCACCTGCTGGCTCACTTTTTAAGATCTATTTTTAACCATGTGCAGGGCTGTATATCTGCATGGGAGCCCAAGGAAGCCAGAGGTGCCAGATCCCCTGGAGCTGGAGATACAGATGGCTAGGAGCCACCTCATGTGGCTGGTGGCAGCTAAACTTGGCCTTCTGCAGGAGCAGCCAGTGCTCTGAACCACCTAGTCATCCCTCCAGCCCTGACTTTAAAGTTTTAAAATTTTATGTATTTTCAACATGTGTGTGTGACAGTGTGTAAATGAGTGTGCTCATGAGTGAGCATGTATGTGTGTGAGTATGAGGTGTGTGTGTATATAAATGTGGGAATGTGTGTGAGTTACAGAGCATGTGTGTATCCATGTATAAAGGACAGGCAGAAGTCAGAAGTCACTGACTTTCAGGAGTCATTTCTCTTCTTCCACTGCAGTATCCAATGACTGAACTCAGAATGTCTGGCTACACTGGCGAGCAGTTTGACCCACTACACCTTATCTTACTGACTCCATTGTAAACCATCATTGGCAATGGAGCCCATTAGATAGAATTTTGGCATTCTGTGTTGTTTGTTACTCTTCTCCTTTAAGCTCTTGAGTTTCATATCTTGCCTACCAACACTTCCATACAATCCACCAAACCCAATTATGAGATGGTTTTAGTGGTTTTATTTTATATTTAGATAATCTAAATTAATTTTATTTTGAGCCATAGAAAATGCAGGTGTAGATTATTGTTGATGTCATTGTTGGTGTCATTGTTGTTGTTGAAGATCCTACATACCAATTAATATTAATCCTTTTCTTGTTGGGGTGCCTGTAGCTGTTTCCTGTATTCTAGAAGTTTCTCTGCTTCTGAGGCAGTGTGAGAACCTGCTAATTCCGGAAGCGACAGTGTCCAGCTGTGACCCCTTAAGTATCTCTTACCTCTTCTTCCATGTTTAGTTTCACAGAAACACAGAAGAGGTGCCTGGGAACTTTGATGGAGATTACATTGAGTCTAGTCATTTTGGTAGGCACTGACACTGAGCATGGTCAATCCTTCTTTATGTCTGCCTTTATATCCTTCATAACTTGTTCTCATTGTAAGTCTTATCCTATTCACTCATGACTTAGCCTTACTCCTGTGAATTCATATGGAGATTCACAGTTTTCACTGACAGTGTATTACTGCTACCATCTAAAAGAGATACTAAATATGTTTGTCTTGTATGTAGACAACTTAATTACTGTCCTTTTCAGACCTGATAGGATTACAACTAGTTCCTAGAATGTCCCACTGGTCCTTGTGGTCTGTAGAAAATAGTAGTTCCCAATTCCTTTCTCTGTCAAAGAGCTGAGTATTGGTAGAAGGACAAAAAAAGACAAATCACTTTACAGAGGAGAATCCTTGAGAAAAGTGCAGAGACATTTCAGATTACTAGATAAGATTTGGAATCAAAACTTGGAAATAGCCACAGACTTGAGGAAAGGCCAATAAACTAAGATAGATGATATGAAGGAGGTTGGCACCATTGGTAGAAATAAATCTGAAAGCTAAGGGAAATAGTGTACTTACAAATATTACAGATATATGCATTATAGAGACATATAGACATGATGAAAATTGGACCAGGAAGATAAGGGAAAATCATTCAGCATGGGAAGAGAGAGAGCGGCTTAGAGCCGTGGCCAATAGCTGAAGAATATCTTTCTATTTCTGAATGTTTCCCCTGACTTACTTGACAAAACCACTGGCACACCTGCAGTGACCTAGCAGTCAGGACTGCGCTTCCTGGGCTGCAGTCAGAGAGCTCTAGGTCCCCGTTAATTGTGGGCTTTCTTAGAGTTTATCAAGGAAGGGAGTTTTCTTCTGTTCCCAGTCCATTGTGTGTTCCTTCTCAAAGTTCACTCTGAATACTAGCAATGCTTTTCCAGCCTTTCACCAGGATGTCCACTGGTTTATTATTATTATTATTAATCATTTTATTTGTTTTCATTTCAGATTGTATCCTCCTTCTCCCCCATCCCACCCCTCCTCACCCCCTCCCATTTGCCTGTATGAGGGTGCTCCTCCATCCATCCCCCTATGCTGGGACATCAAGTCTCCTTCCCCTGCCATTGATATCAGATAAGGCTATCCTCTGCTACCTACGTATCTGGAGTCCTGGCTCCCTCCATGTGTACTCTTTGGTTGGTGGTTTAGTCCCTAGGAGCTATGGAGGAGGGGGTTAGTTGATATTGTTGTTCCTCTTATGGGGTTGCAATCCCCTTCAGCTCCTTCAGTCCTTTCCCTAACTCTTCCATTGGGGTCCCTGGGCTCAGTCCAATGGTTGGCTGTAAGTATCTGCATCTGTACTGGTCAGGTGCTGGTAGAGCCTCTCAGGGAACACACATACCAGGCTCCACAGGACAGATTTTTAAAGAGGCCTCATTAGATGTTTCATTTAGGTTCAGAATCTCCCAGCATTTAAAATTGGCTTCCACAGCAATGGTCACACAAAGAAAAGAGACTCTGAATGGTGTCGGCACACGTATATAGTTAATCATCGCTTTAACTGTCTACTTACTATCCAACACTAAATCTCTCTCTCTCTCTCTCTCTCTCTCTCTCTCTCTCTCTCTCTCTCTCGTGTGTGTGTGTGTGTGTGTGTGTGTGTGTGTGTGTGTGGTGTGTGTGTGTGTGTGTGTGTATGTGTGTTTGCATGTGTTTACCAAGCTTTCTTTACTGACAGGCAGGATCTTCTTTAGAACAAAATAATTTATTCCATTAGATTTTCTTCAGCATAACCATGCGGTGACTGTGCTTGTGGATAGGCCTACTTCCTGCTCCCAGTGCTACTGAGAGGGGCTGCATACCCACTCTTGTCTGAATCCCTATAGACCTGCCTGCATCCCCAAAAGAACTTCATGAAGTGGCAAAATTACAATCAATCAATCTCTCTCTCTCTCTCTCTCTCTCTCTCTCTCTCTCTCTCTCTCTAACTTTTTTTTTGGTTATTTTATTTATTTACATTTCAAATGTTATCCCCCTTCTCGGTTTCCCCTCCACAAACCCCTATCCTGTCCTCCCTCCCCCTGCTTCTATGAGGGAACTCACCCACCCACCCACCTGCTCCTGCCTCACTACCCTAGCATTCCCCTACGTTGGGGCATTGAGTCTCTACAGGACCAAGGGTCTCCCCTCCCTAGCTGAAATATACAACAAAGGGGGGAAGAACCTGTAGAGACTATATCCAGAGGTTAGGCACATCCCCTAGTTGAGGAAGGGGGCCACCTACCCATTTCAAAAATATTAACCCAGAATTGCTCCTGTCTAAAGGAAATGCAGGGACAAAGAGTAGAGCAGAGACTGAAGGAAAAGCCATCCAAAGACTGCCCTACCTAGGGATCCACCCATCTGCAGACACTATTGCTGATGCCAAGAAGTGCTTGCTAACAGGAGCCTGGTATAGCTGTCCCCTGAGAGGCTTTGCCAGAGCCTGACCAATACAGATGCAGGTGCTCGCAGCCAACCATTGAACTGGGCACGGGACCCCAATGGAAGAGCTAGGGAAAGGACTGAAGGAGCTGAAGGGCTTTGCAACCCCATAGGAAGAACAACCTTATCAACCAACCAAACCCCACCAGAGCTCCCAGGAACTAAACCACCAGCCAAAGAATCCACATGGAGGGAGCCATGACTCCAGATGATTATTAAAAGTCAAGTCTTATCTGTTTCTTCTCTCCCCCCTCCTCCTCCCTCTCCCACCTCTCCCTCTCCCCTTCCCTCCCCCCTCCCCCCTCCTCTTCTTCCTCCTCTTTTGAGACAAGGTCTCAGAATGTGGCCCTGGCTGGCCTGGAATGTGATCTATAGACCAAGCAGAGATTTATCTGCCTCTGCCTCCAGAGTACTGGGGTGAAAAGTATGAACCACCAAGAAAAGCACTGTCTGTTCTCCCTCATGTCTTCAACAACAGAATTTTGTTTTGTGTGTGTGCACAAGTTGCTGTTTTAGAAATCTAAAGTTATTTGTTCTTTGTTTTTTAGACTACTTTTCTTTTATAATGGAGCTATAACAAATACATATTCTCATGCTTAAGAGTTTTATTTTTATTTATTTTAATGTTCCCCATTACTTAATTAATTTATTTATCCACTTTACATCCTGGTTGCTGCTCTGCCCCATTTGTTTCTTGACAGTGTATGAAGCTAACTTCCCTTTGTGAAGGCTGAGGGGCGTAGGAGGAGCTGTGATTCCTGCCAGCTATGGGATGAGGAGAGGGAGGAGAATCAGTCGGAGTGGAATGATGTAACATAGACAAACAGAAGACAAAAGAATTGAGTGTCTGTAGTCTCTAAACAAACTCTTACACAGTGTGAAGATGCCTGAGGTCCATGGCAATGGCTTACATTCCAGAAGCAGCATGAGGACCAGGACATGGGTCAGAGGTAGGGTTCTCTTCTACCATGCCTAAGGGCCTGGCTCGATGCTAAGCACCTCCAGGATAAACATGGAAGTTTCTGATTAACTGAATAAATAGCCAGAAGTCAGGAAAATGGTGATATTGATTTCAAAGAAGAAAGATTGATTTTGGACATGCCCAGATGATGTTTGCCTTGATGAAGATCTGACCTGGTGACATAGGCCTATAATTCTAGCTACATAGGAGGTTGAAGCCAGAGAGTCAGAGCTTTGAGGCTTGTCTAAGCTAGAGATCAAGATGGGGTGGGGCAGAACGTGATCACACTGCTGAGCTTACTTGCCAGTCATCTGTCCCTGTTGTACAGGTAGAGGAGCCCAGAGCCCAGGAACGTGTTTCTCCATAGTTGTTCTAACTGCCATCCCTTCCCTCATAGCCTGTCCTCTGTGAGATGTCAGTCCGGGCCTGTGGAGATGCTCAGCTGGCAAAGGTCTGCCTCCAGATCCACATAAAAAGGAAAGACGGCATGTTAGCAGATGCCTCTAACACTAGTGTTGACAGCAAGGACAGATTCCCTTGGTCTTGCTGACCAATCAGCCCAGCATACTTGGCAATTTCCAGGAGAATGAGAGGTCCTATCTCAAAACACAACATGGATGACACCTGAGTAAGAATGACACCTGAGTTTGTCCTCTGGCTTGCACATCACACATGAATATCAACACACATGTACACCCCATATACACACACAACACACACACACATACACACACACACACACACATATGCATGCAAGCTGTAAGCACAGAGTTCATCTATAGTAGAGTAAATACTTTCAAGCTAAGGGAAAATACAGGCTTGGTTAGAGTCTGAAGGAAAAACATGTAGAGAAATAGTTACTTAAATAGAAGTGGGTGTGGTCTTGAAGTGCCCAAGAAACAGAAGAACATGTGTCATGACCATGGACACCAGAGCCTCACAGGGATGTGATGCACGTACCTGAAATCTTTTGAGTCCATCACTAGATAAGAATATAAAATGAACTGCCAGGTTTTACAGCTCCCACCTTCTCAACACTCCTCATTCCTCTTTTACCTCCCCAATGGTTCATCTGTGCCTTGTCACCACAGTAGGTCAGCGTATGGATGAGGAAGATTTAAAAAAAAAAATGTCAGGATGGTCTGTACAGAATGTTCTAGAATGCCAGCAGCACTCTGGAAACATCCAGACTCAGATGGCAGCACTTGATTGGAAAAGGTAAGAGTTTACCAAGAAGTGAGAGAAGGAAGTTCAAAGAGAAGACAGTAAGGGGTGGGAGGGCTTTGAAACCTGCTGTGACTGGTGTGAAGGCTTAGATCATGCCACACCCACCACACTGAGCAGAGCACACAGCCCTGTGGGTCTCCGAATGCAATTTCCTTGCCTGAGCCTGGATGTGGGCTAGGCAGTTCCTCGGAAGAGGAACCAGCAGAAGAAAACCTAATTTGGACAGGTGCACATCCTAGAGCCCCATGAGCTCACTCTGGCTTAAACACTCAGAGAAAATGCCACTTCCTTCCTTGTGGTGGCAAGCAATACTGTAGCCACAGGGAGGTGACACTCTCCCCCTAACCCCATCCCTTCTCTCTGGTGCTCTCCTCTTAACCTTATCCCTCCTCTATGAAGCTCCCTGCCTCGGCCCCACTCCTCCTCCAGATTCGACTACTCTGGCACAAACACCTGGGACTTAGTTCTAATCCTGGCTCTTCTCTGGCTCCAGGGATGACCTTGGCCAGGCTAGACCTACTCTCTGAGCCTTGAGTCTTTCCTTTTCCCTTTTGGGTACATGCTTTCTTTGGTTCTATGCTTTTGTATTTCCCTAGTAATGGCTCCCAGGAAGAAAATCCCGCCTCGAACCCCCAGGTGTCTTCAAAGTCCTGACACCCTCCTTAATCTTCCAGCTCTGAGACCCCACCTGGGGAGGAGGAGCCACAAATTGGGATAGTAATGGCCCTGCTGATTGCATTAAGGGGTCCTAATGCAATATGCTCTCATGGGGACCATCCATCAGACCAGAGGCCCTCCCCAAATCCCTGCCACCTCAGTCACATTAGTGAGTCAGCCCATTTATCACTACCACACACCTCCATGGAGACTGACCTAGACGGATGAGGGGCCAAATCAGATTTATGAGGAGGAATCCTGGGAAAAAAATCAGCCCCATCCATCTCCTAGACACCAAGGAGGGAGCCCCGGTCCCCACTCCCTCCAGTGCTCCATGGGGGAACAAACGGGTGCTAATCAGGAAGCCAGCCTTTGTTTTCCTGGAGGCCCAGAGTTGCCCAGCACAGCCCTGCAAGTAGCCTGTCTTGCAGTTCTAGTTCTGAATCAAAGCCTCTTCTAGGACCAGCAAACAGGGCCAGCACTGCTCAGCTTTTGGGGATCCCAAGAGCATGCACTGAACAAAGCTCTTGGGTTTCATAAAGGGTAGCAAGCAGAAGGTGGGAGGAAGGGGCAGTGAGCCCCACTCAGGAATGAGACCAGACTTGGGCCACATTCCTGTGGAAAAGGTCTCGCTCTGGCCTTCTGCCTGGGCTAAGGCTGTCCAGAAGGTTCATTATTATCACGGGGCTTTTGAGGACCCATTGCGCTTTAAATAAGACATGAGATTTCTATATTGTTTAAAGCTGCTGGCCTTTAGCTGAGGCAATCTCTCAGCTAGCTTCTACTTAACCCAAGTCCCCAGCCTGTGTCCCTGCCACCTGGCTAGCTCTTTACCTCCCTGCTCTGGAGGGCTCATTATAACTTACCCAGGGCAGCCAGACCACTCCTGCAAACAGGAGGCTTTGAGGAGGTGGAGAGTGGGGTAGGATGTCAGTGCTGGTCACTCCCTTTCAAGCACTAGGATTCATGGACCCCAAAGCTTATTTGATTTGAAAGACATTATTTAAGAAAATCATGCAGAATCATGACCTTCCAGGATCAGTTTGGGGGCTATAAAAGGATCCTGCTCAGGCAAGAGTCCCTAAAGCTTTAGGGTCATCAACCTCAAGCAAAGAGTTTGTACTCATTATCTAAACAACAACAACAACAACAACAACAACAACAACAACAACAACAACAGCACAGCAATCGCCTACAGAGGCAAGGCTTACCTTCCCCCATTCTTATAAAAGAAGGAAACTAGGTGCTATACACACATCACCATCCCAGCATTCAGTAGCTACATAGCACGTTTGACATTAGCCTGGACAAGACCTTATCTCAAATAAAAAAAAAAAAAAAAAAAAAGCCTGTCTAAGACTATGATACTATTGACAGATGCTGGTGTGACCAGGTCCATAGGCTCACATCACTGTCATGGCTCCCACAGGAAAGAGCCTCCGGACCATGAAGCTCAGCCCCTGAACCAGTTCATGGGAGCACAGCTTGGTCAGAAATCCAGGGATATACATACATATGTATATACATACATACATGCATGCATATATACATATGTACATATTACATATGTATGTACATGCATACACACACACATACACACATACATACACACACACACACACACACACACACACACACACACACACACACAAAGCTGCAGAAACACTTGTGAGTATAAGGTACCAGGAGAAAAGTAAGGCAGACTCCACTAGGTGCCCAGATGTCTTCCCCATGGTAGACACCTGTCCTGAGGACAATACCTTGTCTCTCTCAGACCTTACCCGGCCAGGGAGCAGGACTTTAGAAGCTAGTGCCATCCTGTAGAAACCTTGCTGAAGTCCCACTATCCCCTTCCTCCCACTTACTGGCTCCTGCTCTCCTCTCCCTGGGCCTCCCATCTTTAATGACAGAAAGACTTTCCACATGGTAGAAGGACCTTTGCAGCACCAAACTGAGTACTAATGGGGCAGGCCTCTTTCAGGGCCACATTCTCCTCCACACAAGGACCAGCCATTCCCTGTCTGGCTTTTCTTCATTGCCACATAGGGCTCACATGTGAGCCCTCCATCTACTGGGCTGGGGGTTTGTCTTTCTTTCAGCTTCAGATCCTCACACCCTGGCCTTCTTCACCAACTCTGCTGACCCAATTCTGAGCACTAAGGGTTAGGGTATGTGTCCCAGGCCACATAGTCTGTAGAGAACAGGTTCTGCACTAAAGGAAGTTGTGTGGACTGGACCCAGTCATCTGGGGCTCAGCAAGACCA